>NC_052619.1:16492814-16732710 GCF_016545825.1 Eucalyptus grandis | reverse complement strand
CAGACTAATATTATAAATGCAATTAATGTCTGAATTACTCGGCTTTGTTATTTAATAATTTAAATCAAGAATGCAGATTCTTTTAATCAACATAAGGAAGAGGATAGTACACATTAAATAACCCTCCATGGAGAAACTGGCATGGGGATGACTTGAAGTGAAAGGTTGTCGATGTTCAGCCTCTTTTTAGTGTAAAATTGGTAGTATTTCTATCCAGTCAAAAAAGAAGAAGAAGCTGGAATTGGGGGTAAGGGGAGGAAGCTCAACCTCTTTAAACGATAGAGCGTGTAGGCAGGATGCCAAGTTTCCGGACTACCACTGCTAGTCCATTATCATCTTCGATCCTATGGATCCAGCACTACGTGCAATTAATGTCTGAATTACCCAACTTTGTTATATAATAATTTAAATCAATAATGCAGATTTTTTTTAATCTACATAGGGAAGAGGATAGTGCATGTGTGCGGTGAAATTTGATAGCATTTAGACAGTAAAGAGGTAAGGCCAGAAGTTTGCACGCGTGGATACGATGGAGCATATATAGTATTTTTTCAGTCCTATTTATGTCGTAAGTATCCTATTCATTGATCACTTGAACGTACAATATTGCATTTTATAGCTTCGATATCGTGCAATATTGGCGCATCCGTGGCTCCATTTACTCGTGATGTTTTCCAACATATGCACATACTAAATAGGCCTATGGTGATTGTTGCAAAAAATAAGTGATCAAACAAATAGTAAATGAAACAAGAAAATAAATCAAATATTGAATTTACATGGCATGCTTAATTAAGTGCTAAAAGTCAAGTATCTCTTCTTTGAGAGTATGAGGACAGCAACTGAGAGTATTGCTCTAATTTAGTGGAAAACATGAGACGCAAGCTATTCAATGACTATATATAACATAGAAATAAAGGAATAGCACAGACCCAAAGGAATAACTAGATCTGCTATTTGCATATATGCACTCACCGAGACTCAATCACGCAAATGATGTTTAATCCTTAAGAGTCCTAAATAGTGGAACAGATTCGGTAGATAAATTATTCGAGGAAATATGCACCACATATTTTTTGGCTGCAACAAAGTAGAAGACACAGATGCAAGTAAGTCCTATGTGGAGGCATAAACTTCATCTCATCTATAAAAGGAAACAACTGAGAATTCACCAGTCGGGACAGTCCCGAATGATGTATTTTGAAAATCGAATGAACAACGAAGGTCTTCAAGTTGACCATCAATTAGAGATGTCACGTTTTATATCTTACTGGACTTAGAACAGACAAAATCCTGTTATGTCCAAATAAACTGTCTAAAGTCAGCAATTCATACTCTTCACGGCTCCACAGAAACAAGAAGAGAAAATAAGAAAAAGTGTCCTACTTCCACGCTTTTTTTTGTTTTTGCTAAAATGCTACCTCCACTTACTTGTGCACGCAATCAAATACGCGTGACTGATGACCCTCTTGTAATGGAAGAGACACCCATCGCCAAGGTCCAAAATGGAATGACAGTTATGGGTTAAATATGCTGAAAGCGTGCCATGGCTTAATAAGGCCATGTCAATCCAATGTCCACTTCAGAGTCAAGACAAGGGCAGCAAACACCTCAACGTAGATTAACAAGTTTTAAAGCACCAATAAGAAGATTCTGGCCCTCACCTGCACATATATAAGGGCCTACTCGAAGCATAACCAGGAGATCAAGCTTCTTGCACAAGTTGAGAAAAGATATTATATGTGCAATTCCCTCAAAGAATGTCTCCCCCGGTTCCGGTTCATGCAGATTCCGAGGAACATATGTCTGGATAGTGTTCAAACATAGGGCTTTTGCTCTCAGCAATCTGTCTTCCCAATACTGCATGCACAATAAATGCCCGAGTGTAATTGATTCGTCAAATGGAAGTGGGCAAAGGTTGCTTCAAGCAAAGAATCCTTCTAGTCAGCATCGAAAGAAGATGCTGAATTATATTAAGACGTGAACAAGTCCTTCAGTGAGGAGCTCCCTGAATTTGTCGTGGAGCTCTAGATTTTATTGCTTCCTGATGGAGCAGAAAGTCATCTTCTAAAACAATCTCGAGTTCAAAGTTCCTCTTCTAGCCTAAATTAGATGCATTACCACATGCAGTAATACTGCTTCAGATATGGCCAATATAACACAGCTTCTCTTCTTAAAAGTGCATCTCCACATAGAAAGGAGAACTATTTGTGAGTAGCATTTGGAAAAAAGCATATATAACAATTGTCACAAAAACCCATTGTAATCTAATCACATGAGTAAGAAGAACGACCAAAGGAAAGAAACGAAAATACGTCCGGGAGCACCCGGAAATAATGAACATCTCCACCGATTATCTGAAAGGGATAGCCATCTTTCCAGAACTTGTCACTGTCGATCTCAAATTTCCAACTACTGGACTGATTAAAGTAAATTGCAATTAGACTCAGGTACAGAAGCAACCCAACAGAAATTCAACCACGCAACGATAGGGATTTACAATCAAAGGCAGGTAGTGTCGACGAAAGTGAGATGCACACTGTGAACGAGCAGAATAAACCAAAAACTAAACTACAATCACATTGCAAACCGCTTTTTCAATCGGTGAACATAATCTAGAAAGGTGGACACAAAGCAGGAACTTGCGGCTTAAGGCAGCTCCGATAAGCGAAAGTCCTCTTAAACGAAGTTAAACACAACACTTGAAAGCAGAAACTATCAACGTACGCTAGCATCGATGAATTAGAACGAACAGCTACATTACGGTCCGATGACAAGTAAATTACTGCAGCTGACACACTGATCAGCAGCATTTAAAGTCGGCCATTGCCTAGACACAGCAAAGCGACTAGAACGGACAGTTTTAAGTCATTCCAGACGGTCGATCGCGCGCCAAGCATCGAACACGCGACGCTAACAAAACACGAACAAATTCAAGTCAGCTCAAAGCAATTGAATTCCATCGGAGGCAGCTCGAACGATCGAGATCCAATGACGGCGGCACAAGCAGATCAAGCACGATGGCGGCTAAGCCACGATCGCATTCAGGAAAAGGAACTACACAATTCAGGAGCAACGAACTGCGGTTCCTCGCCATCGCAGCGGCTCTGGAGGAGGCCGGCGCTGCACTGTGAAAAGGAGAGCGTTGCTGGTGGCGGTGCGAGCTGGCATGCCCGTACAAGTGGTCGTTCTGGACAAATTACATTTCCCACTGCGACATGGATTTTAATCACAATTATCCAAGTTCTGCGCCAAATTGGTCATCGGGAATGGGTTCGGACCCTTCGACATCGAATTATGTCTCAATCGAATATCTCCGGTGGTTCATTGGAAGAGCACAACATTTACGAGGTTCAAGATCAATTTGACATATCAACTTTGCTTATCACTTGCTTTTCCGTATTTTTCAAGTAGACAAAAATAGTGTCGGATTTAACTTTCTCTATCGAAGATTTCGCCTTTCGTGGTTCAGATCTCGTTCCCAATTCATTTGGAATTGTTCTCCGGGTCCAACTTTTTTCCAACCACTATCTCTTTTACAAGGAAGCAAATCTGCTGAATTCCTGGTGGTCCCTAGCTGTTTTTACTCACGCTAGTCTCTCGGTTATTATTATTATTATTATTATTATCTCCTTGCTACTTTCGAAAAGTTCTTGGTGCCCTCGAAGTCCCTGTTTTTTTCTTGTTCTTTTTTTTTCCCCAACGAGTAGAATTTTCTCGTCACCTTTTATTCTAGAAACTCACCTTTTCGCATCGAATATACCCATGCAACATTTTCTTTCTCTTCGTCGCGCAAAGAATTTTTCCATATTTCTATGATAATCAAATGGGAAGTTTACGAGATTGTTGTTACTCTTCATAAATTGATTTGGGATATTTGCAAAGAATTTGTGAATAAGCGTCAACAATGAAATGCGAAAAATTCTGTATTTTCAGAGTACTAATTTTTTTTCTTATTGATGTGTGTAATTAGTTGCTTTTCAAGACTTGAAACTTTCATAGTAAAGCATGACGACGCTTCTGATTCATGATTGACTCCGTGGGGAGTGAGGGCAGCGTAGCTTAATTATGCTTCTTAAGCCGATTAAGAAAGCCCATTTCGTATTTCTGCCAACGGAAGAGATCATTATCTCAATGCAAAAGAAAAAAAGATTCGAAGCATCCTATATGTCAAATAAAAAAGTCAATCTCGAGAAAGAAAGAAGTCGAAGGGTAAAGGGAAAGGAAGAAAGGAGAAGAAATCAATGAATTTCTTTCGATTTAGAAAGCCCATTTTGAATTTCTGCTAAAAGGAGAAATCATTATCTCAATCCAAGAGGAAAAAATTAAAAAAAGATCGGAAGCACGCTAAACGTCAAATAAAAGTCCGATTTCCATAAAGAAAGAAGAAAGGTTGAAGGAAAAGAAATTGATGAAATTCTTTCATTAAAGCTTCCGCCTAACCGCTTGAAAATTGAAGTTCGATATGCAATTCCTAGGAAACCACAAGCGAATCCTTTTCTAACGATTTTGTCTTGTTCCAACCTTGTTCTCTCTGCATCGATTGACATTGTTCCTTTTCTTACGAACATGCGCTCCTTCCACGTGATGATAATAAAAGAGAACACCTTAGCCACAAACAATCGAGCGAGCGCTGTCGCGACCGGGGCAGTGTCTCGCATCAGACACCTGAATTTTCCGGGAATCTATCGAAAGCGATTGGCGGGCCATGTCTCTTTTTTTTTTTTTTTTTTTTTTTTTGGGTCCCACACGAGCTATTGATTACGGGAGGAAAAATCCCATAATTTTTTGGCAAATGAAGCCTAAGGACCCATGACCAAAAGAAAAAAAGAAAAAAAGAAAAAGTGTAACGACTTTCATCTTCATCTTCGGGTAATAGCTTTCACGGGTTTGTTCGCATGCATATGGGGTAGGCATCCTATGTCCGCGTTTCCCCTACAACAGTTTAATATGCCTAAAAGACATTTTCTCCATCCGCAGAGCCCTAAAAGTACTAACCCCAAAACTGGCCACCCTTTCGACCACCCATTGTGGCTCTCCTCTTCCTGATAATTCCAGAAAGAAGAGAGCAAATAATCAAATGACCAGCAAATGTTCGTGGAATTGAAAATATTTCTCAGCGCTCTAGTGCACTGGATTAAATAGAGCCTCTTTCTTTTTCTTTTCATTTTTCTTGTGTTAGTGTGCGCGTTGGGGTGGGGGATGATGACATGCATTTTAATGACAATAAAACGTGCCTGAGCAGTAATTGCTTCCTTCACTGCTTATCAATGGTGTGCTGCGTCTCTGCAATAAATTGCATACATAGTGTTTTGCACTCCTGGGCGTGATCAGTGTTTCGGACGAAGCAATCTGCAATTAAACAATGAATGTAAGTGCTCTCAACAAATTGAAAATCTGCATTAATTGGAACCAACACGATAAAAACAAAACTCACATCTTCCCACGTGCTTAAAGCCAATCAATCTATGGTCCCGTAGTGGCGTGAGGTTTGTTGTCCAACAATCGAACCAACAAAAGTTGTTCGAGATTATCCTTCTCACCATCCAAACAAATTGCCGCCATCATAGACAGCAACCTTAATGACTGCAAGCGTCATTGAATCGTTTCAGTAAAAGATCCACAATCAAGCAACGGGAGAAACATGAAAAATATTTGCCGCATATAAATTTTGCATACTGTCAAACAAGCTTCTCACGCGATATCTCGAACATCCTCCCTACTCCTCCAGACTCTATCCACATAGTCAACATCATGGGTAGCAAAACAGGATAGAAAATGAAGCACATAAGGATTTCAAGTACTATTGAATCTAACCGACAAGTAAATCGCAAACTTAAAGATGCCCATCACTCCTTCATTAACTCAACGACCATTCAAGATACTTTATTGGCTCTTTTTCGTACGACAGACCTTCCATAATCTTTCATAATATCTAGTCTTCCTTCCTCCATCTATTGATCCATCTCATAAGAAAAGAGGGCACTAGAGAACCGACTTATGACCAACGTAGTCTCACGCGAAAGAAGTGTCCCGATGGCCAACCAGGTTTCACTAGTAGCTCCCTTCAAAAGAGCTTCCACTGGTCCAAACAATGATTGATCCCATCAACCACCATTAAATAAAAGGGGGAAAAGCCCTCCATCTGTAAAGAGAGGCACGGGACTATGTTGGCCATAAGTCAGTTCTCCAGTGCCCTATCTTCTTATGAGATTGATCAATAAATAAAGGAAGGAAGGCTAGATGTTATGAAATAGAAGGTATGTCATACAAAAAAGAGCAAATAAAGTATCTCGATTCGTTGAGCTAATGAAGGAGTGGTAGGCATCTTTAAGTTTGCGATTGATTTACTCGTCGGTTAGATTCAATAATACTTGATATCCTTATGTGCTTCATTTTCTATCCCGTTTTGCTACACTATTTAGCCATGATGTTGACTATGTGAATAGAGTCTGGAGGAGTAGGGAGGATGTTCGAGATATTGCACGACAAGCTCGTTTGGCAAAATGCAAAATTTACATGCGGCAAATATTTTTCATGTTTCTTCCGTTGTTTGCTTGTGGATCTTTTACTGAAACGATTGAATGACACTCATTAAGGTTTCTGCGATGGTAGCAGTTCGTTTGGATGGTGAGAAATCTCGAGCAGCTTGTTGGTTCGATTGTTGGACAACAAACCTCACGCCCACTCGGGAGCATAAATTGCTTGGCTTTAAGCACATGGGAAGATGAGTTTTGCTTTATCGTGCTGGTTCCAATTAATGCAGATCTTCAATTTGCTGAAAGCACTTACATTAACTGTTTAATTACAGATTCCTTCATTAGCTGCCTAATGAAGGAATCTGCAAGGTCTGTCGAGATCTTCATTCACTATTAAGCCAAGATCTTCAAGGCTGGATGTTATGAAACATTATGGAAAGTCCGTCGTACGAAAAAGAGCAAATAAAGTATGATTGTTGAGCTAATGAAGGAGTAGTAAGCACCTTTAAGTTTGTGATTTACTCGTCGGTTAGATTCAATAGTAACTCCCTTCAAAAGAGCTTCCACTATTCCAAACAATGCTTCCCTCGGTCTTGCCTGTAAAAACATGATATAATTCGTGCAGATCCCATCAACCACCATTAAGTAAAAAGGGGGAAAAACCCTCCACCTGTAAAGAGAGAAGCTCGAGAGAAGAAGAAATCTCTCTACTCATTATGCTACCTTATGTGCTTTTGTAAGCTTAGAGACCTTGGTATCACGGACCGAACCAACATGGGTATCAATGTGACTCCACAGCATCTCCCGTACGCTAGACGTATCCCATTTGGCTTGTTCAATTATGATATCTGTTCAAAGTATGATACGAAACTTATCCATGCATTCGGTGGTAAAATTCCCCTAATAACAAGTCAAAAGTGAGCATGGCATGAACATACAAATAGTTTCCTAAATGCCCAAAGTGTTATTTACCAACAAGACCATATTTTCACATCAGCCTCTGGTCTCAGACACAAACCTTCATATCTGACTGATGCAAGTAAAACAACTAATAGGCCACCAAAGGAGTGCAAATGCAAGCACAACAAGAGTCAAAGAACCAAGAAAGAACTTAGTTACAGGACAAAGCACAATGACAAACCTTCGCTCGTGGCCTACTTTTTCAGAGCATTGACTTTACAAACATCAGGTTACAAGTTGCCGTACCTGCGCATCATTCGTCAAATAGGGCCATATAAGACCGAGTACAGTCACGAGCAGCCACTTTGGACATATTCTGTATGGATGTCTAGGTGAGTTCAAGGAAAGATTTGGCAAGCCTTTGGAAGGAGGGGAAGAGTTTTCAGTGGCTGTTCGTGACTGTACTCGGTCTTATATGGCCCTATTTGACGAACAATGCGCAGGTACGGCAACTTGTAACCTGATGTTTGTAAAGTCAATACTCTGAAAAAGTAGGCCACAAACGAAGGTTTGTCATTGTGCAAACGTAAGCACAACAAGAGTCAAAGAACTAAGAAAAAGCAAATCTTTCCTTGAACTCACCTAGACATCCATACAGAATATGTCCAAGGACTGCTTGGAAAGCTAGTCATTCCAACTGACGAAACAACAAAACACAATAAGCAACATATGATAAGATGTCCTCAACAGACAGTCTCTCTGTGTAAGCTTACTTCAAATGAAAACATCCTGATTGAAAGAAAAATGTGTCAAAACGGAAAAATATTTCCACGTTCCAGGCAGCTTGAAGTGGTAGTCGTACAATAGAACCCAAAAAATGAAGCATTTTAAGCAAGGAAAACCACCCCCATAACTTCTTACTCGAAGTGACCATTTTTCAAGCTGCTTCCACCTCTTAGATCTGACATTCCCATCGAAATGCATAGTCTGTGATTCATACCTAATAAGGGCCACATAAAATTTTATAGATGAAACGTACTTATAGCCATCCAAATATGTTGAGCACTAAAACAAAATCCTGAACCAGGAACTGCTCCCTTTGATCTCCTGCCAGCCCACCAGGTGCGGTACTATCCAAGAACCGCCCTCTAAGAGCGTCCACCTGTTTGTCCAAGGAAATTCAACCATATGGCAAAAGATTAGTGCAGAGAAAGGGTAAAATTCATTTGGCAAACTCCATCCGAGAGTTATCAGTATTTATCAAATTTGCTCCAAATTCCATAATACAGAGCACAAGAAGATGAGATGGAAACATAACACGTCTCAAACTACAATTGATTAAGAATGTGAACAGAAGAGTAGTGAAAATCACCAATCTCAATAAGGGATGACTGACCAATGATAAGCCCCAAAGAAATTAGAAATAGCAGTCGATGATGAGTGGCATTTCCACAGATATTTCGAAACTCATGCATACGAGGACTGAAGCTTTGTCCTAAACAGTACTCAAGCACAGGATTTATGCAAAAGAAAAGGCGCCCATTGCGGCATTTGAAAATCTTGTTGAGACACAACAACAAAGCCGGCATAAACTCCTCATTACTTCTTTTTTCTGGGTGGGAAAGAAGCCGACTTTGTGCTATTGGGCTTGGAAGAAAATTCTACAATACATGACAAAATTCCAACTCCGCTTCCACTGGAGGATAGGCGATGGTCTTGACACTTCGCTTTGGTTTGACAATTGGCACCCAGTGTCCTTTGAACTTAATATTCACATATTCGCTTATCTATAGATCTGGACTTTCAAGACAGGTTTCGGTGGCTAACCTTTTTTCTAAGGACGGCCATGCTATACAGTCAGTGATTGCAACTTGGGGTTCGTCACTCCCTTCTCTAACGATGCTAAGGATCGGTTTTGTTGGAGGAGAATTCCTTGGGAGTGTTCTCGATGGCCTCGGCTTGGGAGCTTATAAGTGTTCTCGATAGCCTCAGCTTGGGAGCTTATAAGGCGAAAGAAGGATTAAGCTAATTGGAATGGTTTCATTTGGAACAATGACATCCTACCCCGACATCAATTTAACTTTGGCTCATTACCAAGCGAAGGCTGCTTACTCAATCCCTTTCACGACTCATGGTAGGATCGATGATACATTCTGCCCTTTCTATGAAAAGGAACTTGATTCAATTGATCATTTATTTTTTGGATGTCGCATTACGTTGCGTATTGCCTTCTTTTGGGCGACCAAATGCAGACTCTCTTAGAATAACAAGCCTTGGGAGGAAACGCTAACTTGGGCCATTACCTTCTTTGCACGCTAGTAGTTCCATAAATGTATTGTCCATTTTTCCTTTGATGCGCTTTGTCACATCATCTGGAAGAATAGGAATGATATTCTTTTCAGGGGTGAGCCCGTTTCTACCTCGACCATGAAGAAGCACCTTC
Source organism: Eucalyptus grandis (assembly GCF_016545825.1). NCBI lineage: Eukaryota > Viridiplantae > Streptophyta > Magnoliopsida > Myrtales > Myrtaceae > Eucalyptus > Eucalyptus grandis. Next base: position 16,722,888 of record NC_052619.1, on the reverse strand, counting down.
TCAAAGTCGTTCAAGATAATACTCTCACCTATAGAAACGTGGACGGCTCCACTAGAAATAGAAGATTACAACGGTTTTGGGAGTTGGATCCTTCCATCTTCTCCTCTGCTGTTTGCACACTGGCTAGGTAGGCCCTTGGTGTTTTTTGGGTGTGCCAGCACCTCTTGTGTTGGCATTGGTCCTTTTGCTTGCCGCTTGGCTTTTTTTATCGGCTTCCTTCCACTCTTTATGAGCATGTTCATTGGGAGTGTAAGTTTTTGAAGCCGAGGGTTGTATAGTTTTTTCCTTCCCCATTATGTTATAATTATTACCTTTACTAGAAAGGAAAAAAAAAGCTGACATAAAATGTGGGCAATCATATTCAAGGTCCAAACGTGCTTCTATGGGATGCAAGGTAGGTATACCTCATCTTTAAATCGCTCTTCCTCTTCTTCATAATTAGAAAGAGCAATGAACTCAACCTGGAAAGCAGAAGAGAGTCATTAGGTAGAACTTCATTTCAACGATTAGAGGCAAAAGCAAATCATCGAAAGGAACTCATATAAGCATCGGAGCACCTACATTAAAAAAAATGACTGACAAGAGTTTCCTTGTGCTGCTCTAACTTAGGAATATTGTCCCATATCTGCAGGAATATACTAAATGAAACCAGCAACGGCTTTACAAAGTCGATTTTCCAAAGGAAATGCAACAACCCTCACCTCCTGCACTTCTTCTCTCAAGGCAGCTTCTAGACATTCGAAAGGAGTCTGGATAAAAAGAAAAACCAGAGAGCATATAAAAAAAAATCAACTCAGATGGGCAAAACTTACCAGATGCAACCAAAACGAGCAAATAAAAACCATCACAATCCGAAATGGAAACATGATTAAGTATAGGTACGAACCCTCCTTGTTTTATACAAATACGAGAGTTGTTTTCCTTGGACAAAACAATCGCATCATGGCCTTCAAGAAGAGTCGCAACTTTATCATTAACTCTTAGAACTAAACATTTAGCTTATCTTAAGGCAAGAGGACAAGAAACACCTGGAATACAGGTTTCAGAAAAGGCTTGCTGGCAGCTTGTGCACGGCCAATATAATTGCCCCCCCCTACGAAAAAGATGCTGAAAAGAAGACAAGAAATACCTGGAATACAGTTTTGAGCAGAAACCTGCTCCCAGCTTGCTCAAGGCCGACCCAACGACACCATCTATGAAAAAGATGCTTAGAAAGGACACTAGGAAAATACAAAAACAACAACCTCGTAGATAACGCTGCAGAAATAGAAACAGTATCTCACTAGAGCAAAGCAAAAGCCTCACATGTTTGTGAGTACTATATCGGAGACAACCAAAGCAAAAAGAGCGCTCTGCTTTTCGAAGGAAGTATCGTCCAGTATAAAAATGACACCAGTTAAGCAGCTGCAAGAATGCTAATTGCTGCCTACTCAAACCAAATGTAAATCAGGTGAGTTTCAATGAGCGTCAGCTACACGTAAATCAACCTTCTGGGTTGGTAAGATGAGAAAAGCCATACAAAAGTGGAAAAGCTACAGCAGCTACCCGATGAACAAATTAACGTTTCAACATGTACAAAAAATTAGAATTCGCAATTACATATGGACAAAAATAAGTAGTTGAACATGGACAAATTAAGCTATTATATATCCATGCAAAATCATCTAGTAAATACACCTGTCTTACTTTTCCATCCGTCCCCTCCAAGTACATAGCTAGAGTGCACGGTTCAATCCCAGCAGCTTTCGCGATCCATATTCCTTCGGTGGTTTGGGACCTGAAAAAATAACAACCTGGCTTTGGACATTTTTCCTAATCCAAATCACTAGAGTGACCTAAAGGACGGTTCAAAAACATACCTCCCTCTTGAATGATCCATTTCCCTAAACTTTGTGCCAAACAGTGCATTCAACAGCGTGCTTTTGCCTGTCAAAACCAATAGAAACCTTTGTCATAAAACTTTGAAAAAAGAAAAAAAAAACATTTCTTCCAAGAAATACCGCCTATATATGACTTCACTGAAAATTATCACCAGCAATATATCCCGAAAGTCACTGAACATTATCACAGGCAATATATCCCGAAAGAATGGTAAGTTATTTCCAGTTAAACATAAGAAATCCAATTTAGAAGAAAAATATCCACCGAGCAAAAGTAGTGACTAGGTTTTTAAACAAATTGAGTAGCCAAGCTATTCAATAGTGAGATAGGAACTCACCACTGCTCTGAGCCCGAATATAGTTTGCCCAACCCCAGTTTTGGAGAGTGCATCACAAAACGAGCATATTTCATTGTCATGTTGTTTCCGGACTCGTCTCATCATATCGCGCATGTGATGATATCGGATAGTTTCTCGGAAATGCTTTGGTGCCCTATTAATTGCATAGATAATCATTAGATTATCACAAAGATATGTTGATTTAACACTTTATTTCTCTTTTAATCTATCCGACCATATAAATTGAATAAATGATCAAGATATATTGTTCGAGAAAAGTTTGATCACGAAAGTATGTCAGATTTAATGCTTAATTATATATCCCTTTTAGTCTATAATCGAGAGTATGTTTGTTATCACATGTTCTTTATTATAAAAGGTGTGGCGATTTTTCATGGACAGATGACCCTGTTGAATGTTCGCTTACTCAATTCATAGACGCAAGGGTGCTTTCAAGATCCATGCATTAGAAAAATTCATTAGTGATGTGAGATTGGAGGAAACAGGTGTTTCATACATCATTGTTTCTATATTCGGGGCTCAGAGTAGTGGGTTCCTATCTCGCTATCGAATAGTTTGGCTACTCAGTTTGTTTAGAAACCTAGTCACTACTTTTGCCTAGTGGATACTTTTGCTTCTTAGTTGGATTTCTTATGTTTAACTAAAAATAACTTATCATTCTTTCAAGATATATTTCTTAGTTGGATTTCTTATGTTTAACTAAAAATAACTTATCATTCTTTCAAGATATATTGCCCGTGATAATGTTCAGTGACTTTCGAGATATATTGCTTGTGATAATTTTCAATGAAATCATATATAGGCGGTACTTCTTGGACAAATTTTTTTTTTTTTCAATGTTGTACGACAAAAGTTTTCATTGGTTCTGACAGGCAAGAGAACGCTGTTGAATGCACTGTTTGACACAAAGTTCAGGGAAATGGATCCTTCAAGAGGAAGGTATGTTTTTGAACCATCCTTTAGGTCACTCTAGTAATTTGGATTAGGAAAAATGTCCAAAGCCAGGTTGTTATTTTTTCAGGTCCCAAAATATGGATCGCCAAAGCTGCTGGGAATGAACCGTGCACTCTAGTTATGGACTTGGAGGGGACGGATGGAAAAGTAAGTCAAGCATATTTACTAGATGATTTTGCATGGATATATAATAGCTTATTTGTCCATGTTCAACTACTTATTTTTTTTCCATATGTAATTCTAGAGTGACCTAAAGGACGGTTCAAAAACATAGAAGATGGATCCATTTCCCTAAACTTTGTGCCAAAGAGTGCATTCAATAGTATGCTCTTGCCTGTCAGAACCAATAGAAACTTTTGTCGTAAAATATTGAAAAAAAAAAAAAAAACATTTCGTCCAAGAAATACCACCTATATATGACTTCACTGAAAATTATCACAGACAATATATGCTGAAAATCAATGAACATTATCACAGATAATATATCCCGAAAGAATGATAAGTTATTTCTAGTTAAACATCCAATTAAGAAGCAAAAGTATCCATTAAGCAAAAGTAGTGACTAGGTTTCTAAACAAACTGACTAGCCAATCGATAGCAAAATAGGAACTCACCACTAGTCTGAACCGGAATATACAAACGACAACGTATGAAACGCCTGTTTCCTCTAATCTCACGTCACTGATGAATTTTTCTAATGCATGGATCTTGAAAGCACAGCTTGCGTCTATGAATTGAGTAAGCAGGGTCATCTATCCATGAAAAATCGCTACAGCTTTCATAACAAAAAACACGTGATAACAAACATTCTCCCAATTATAGACTAAAAGGGAAATACAATTAAGCGTTAAATCTGATATACTTTCGTGATCAAACCCTTCCCGAACAGTATATCTTGATCATTTATTCAATTTATATGGTCGGATAGATTAAAAGAGAAATAAGACGTTAAATCAACATATTTTTGTGATAATCTAATGATTATCTATGCAATTAATAGGTACCTATATCGACAATCGGCAACGGAGTAGACTCCACGATTGGCAAATCCCGAGCGCTTGTCCCTCAATCACAAAGCACTTGTTCAACAGAACCGAAACTCTACAGATCACCGACCAACTTACAATATCCAACGGACTGCCCCGCAAAATTCGCCTAAAAACAATGGGGCAATCAACGATAATCAAGAAGATTCTTGAAGCCTATCGGAGTCTCCAGACGGAAGGAGAAGGGACTTCTTCAATGCGATGGAAATGTATTAGTAATAGCTACTAGCTAGGGCCATCAAAATAGTTTGCTCTCAAAGGTATGAGATGGGCCCCGAAGTATCTCCCAATCCCAAAATTCGAAATGGGCCCCAGCGGACCCGGAACCGGCTCTTCGGTCCGTGTCGTGTTGACCTGGAATTTGCGTGGGTTTTCATTTGGGAATGCCTGCCTCTCTTACACGGAGCGACAAAGAAATTATGGGAAGACATATTGAATGGGGCTTCATCAATTGGGGCGAGGGGCTTGACGACGAGGGATGTCGGCCGAAGATGGTGGGGCTACGTTGGAAGGGTGTGGTGGTGGCTTGGAAGAAACTAAGCTTTGTTGGTTTTGGGAAGAAGACGGGTTGCAAATGGGCCGGGTGCACCGGGCCTTGTGGGAACTGGCCTCAATAGACCGATTTTTTTTTTTTTGGTCGGTCCTACTCTAATCCTACTCTAACACTCACTCTCAGACTTTTGCCCTGTCTCCTTACAGGGCGTGGAAGTCGAAACCCACTCCGGAAATAAAATCGTCCCCACCTCAACCCCTCCTGAGAAGGTGGGGATTTGAACCCCCACCTCCCCCTTCCAAGTTGGAAAGGTGGCCACTGGGGTGAACCCCCAATAGTTCTCAACAAACCGAGTTTGATTGCCAAGGATCTAGAAATTAGAATATTTCTTTCCTTTATAGGGGAGAAAAGCTTAGGAAATTGACACAATTAGTCAAGAAAAAAAAAAATAGCTGCAATTGGGGGTAAGGAGAGGAAGCTCAATCTCTTCAAACAATAGAGCGTGCAGGCAGGATGCTAAGTTTCCGGACTACCATTGTTAGTCCCTTATGGTCTTCGGACCTATGGATCCAACACTACGTGCAACTAATGTTTGAATTACTCGAACTTTTTATATAATAATTTAAATCAATAATGCTTTTTTTTTTTATCTACATAGGAAGAGGATGGTGCATGTGTGCGGTGAAATTTGATAGCATTTAGACAGTAAAGAGGTAAGGCAAGAAGTTTGCACGCGTGGATACGATGGAGCATATATAGTACATTGTAGATTTTTTTCGTTCCTATTTATGCCGTAAGTATCCTATTCATTGATCACTTGAACGTACAATATTGCATTTTATAGCTTTGATATCGTGCAATATCGGCGCATTCGTGGCTCCATTTATTCGTGATTTTTTCCAACATATGCACATACTTTATAGGTCTATGTAATTGTTGCAAAAAACAAGTGATCAAATAAATAATAAATGAAACAAGAAAATAAATCAAATATTGAATTTACATGGTTCGATTGATGCAATCTATTCCATGTGGAAAGCAATATAGGATTTCATTATTGTTCACGGAAATACAATCGAAATTATAGGCATACTCAAGTCTTTCAAACACTTTCAATGTTTTCAGCCCCCAATTATACCATAAAATTTTTTGCAGTATTTTACCTTCATGATTTCTTGAAAAATACAATCTCACAAAGGGATTTAGATGTCTTATCACAAAATTGCTGCACAATTGATTGCTACGTCCAAAAATTCCTCTGGCCACTAATGGGCAAAAGCCATATAATTAATATTAGGATTCAAAATAATAAGTACAAAAAAGCCTTTTAGTTGACTCAGATTAGGAATTCAACTTCAACATGAATTTCTTGCTTGCTCGATCGTCAAACAAGTTCTATAGGATAATTTTCCAAGATGTCCTAAATATATTAATGGATGCTAATTTAATTGTAAACCTTTGAATTTGATCAATTTAATCGTAAACATTTTATCAATTAGCCAATATATTCCTTCTAGCCAAGTTTGGTAGAAAAAACACTGACTTTGACACTAGTCATCATACGTGGCACAACCGCCATTGATGTGAACAATGTTTACAATTTTTTTAAAATTGAATTGTAACATATTTTTTATTTTCTTTTGCTTTTCATTGTCACCAACGAAGGTCCACTAGAGGAGAGACTACAAGCCCTCGGCGACTGTGGGCTAGGGCAGTCGGTGTTCACATTAGTGTGGGATCTACTCCTTCAAGAATTTGTGGCTCACAATAAACTGTTATTTTCAAAGTAATCAAAAAGCCGCTATGCTAGCAAAGCCCGAAAAGCCAACAATGATGATGAAAATCCCATCAACTCTTTTCGCCCTTCAGTGTAGGTCTTAAATCTTTTCTTACTCTGCGACCAACAGATCAAGTCAAAAACTAAGCCTAGATCAATGTTAGCTCTTGGCTAGATGGACTACTCGAGACACTCAAAAAGGCAATAGATGGAGTATCTCTTCTACTTGATCTATGCACGTTAGTTGAAGGGCATCTCAATTATTATTATCACGTCTGCATGTTTTCTTACGCTGATTCGTCTCAATTGAATGGATCTGAAGGAGTACTCGAGACACTCAAAAAGGCAATGGGTGTAGTATCTCTTCTACTTGATCTATGCACGTTAGTTTAAGGGCATCTCAATTATTATAATCTTGTATGCATGTTTTCTTACATTGATTTGTCTCAATTGGCGCCAAGGAGAGTCTACAAGGAATCTACCGTAAGATCATATGTCCTTGTTATCGCGACCTACCCTTTGAGAAGAGAGAGTAGGTTTAGTGGTATTGCCTAAAGGATGGACCTAAAGCCTATGATTAGGCGTGGGCTCTCCCAAGCCCATACCTCACATGACATTGAGATATTCTAAAGATTTTCGTAAAAAGAAATCGTCATTAGCCTATTAGGATCAGCTAGAAACCAAGTGAGACACGGGAATATACCACACTTCCTACGCAACCAAAGAATCTAAGGTCGGGGACTTGATTACACTAATTAATCAATTAGTGCATTTTCGATATCTGATCTTGTTCGTGTTAAAAAAAAAGATTTTTGTCAGGTAGTTTAGATTTATTTTATACATACCCACTAACACGTGAGGTGATTATACGGGTGCACAATCATTAAAATAACAATTAGCAACAAAAGAAAGCGATTAATAAATTGCATGAAATAGCAAAAATTCAACATCAAAGAAAAGATAAATATTAATCCTAACTAGATTAAAGAGAAGCCAAAATCAACATATCAATATTATGCATTCAAAGGCATATGTCCCTAAGGATAATTGAAACCTAGTAAAGCTCTAAAAACTTAATCAAACTTAAACATAATTCCAAATTGAAAGGTTTCCTATTTTTAGGAGAAAATTATTTCAAAGATTAATTTCAAACTTTTGAGGAAATTTTAATTTTAATTATTTTAGATTTTTTTATTTTTAGATTTTTTTAAAGGAATTTTTGAACTTTCCAAAAAAGAACTAGATTTTTGCAATTTTTTTTTTTTTTTAAAAATTTTAATTAATTTTTTTTAAAAGGGTCTAATGTTTTAATTTTTTTTGAGTTTTTGAATTTTCGGAAAATTTTTTGAGTTTTTAATATTTTTCCAAATTTTTTATTTTTTGTAAATTTTGAAATTTTTTATATATTTTTAATATTTAATATTATTATACTAGGAAAACAGGTTCGGACTGGATAAACCCGATCTGACCTACTAGACTGATCCAATGACCCGAACTTACCCTACAAAAGACAAAACCTACTTTTAAAAACCTTTTTTGCTTTTCTTATCATATTAATAATATTTTTAATTAAAATTTTTAATTATTTTTTTGTCTTTCCCCCTGCACTATCGCCTCATCTACGCCACCTTCACCGAACGTCTTCCCCCCACGTCTTTTCAACCTTTCTATTTTTTTTTTTTTTTTTTTTTTTTATTTCTTTTCACTACCCATTTTTATTTCTTGTTTTTCTTTTAACCTTTTTTCTTTCCTAGGTCGTCTTCTTCCCTGGTCTTCTTCACGATGTCCCCTCTCTGCCCGAAGCTTCCTCATCCTGCACCGTGCACAACGCCGGCCGGATTAACCAGCTTCGACCGCCGGACCAACACCGTCCATCGGTCATCCCCCTCGACCGACGTTGGCTACCGCTGGCCACATATTCCGATGACCACTAACTCATTCTCCGGCGCGACTTCGTCAATTCGAATACACGCAAATATTTCGCATAAACCACACGAAAATACAATGAATACAGGCAAGCAAGGGGGCAAAAATGAGTCGGTCTTGCGTTAAAACACAGGCTATTCTTCGGTTTTCTTTAAGGCATTTTGTCGAACAGATGATATGCACTAATGAAACGGTTTTACCTCGATCGAAACTCAACTCGAGCTTAGGCTTCTACTGAGCATAGTAGTATGCACAGAAACATCAATGGAGGCTCCACGGGACCGAAGCTCGCGTGAACTGGTCAACCGCGAGTTCCGGTCCGGCACCCTACGAAAATGGAGCATACATGAGCAGAGAAGACCTACACCGTTTGGTTCGGTGGAGATGCTGCGACGGATGGTGGATGATGGACGGGCCACCGACGATGGTGGATCACTCCTTCAAGCTCCAGCTCTCTCAGTTTGCTCTCTGTCTTGGATTCTCACCGAAGAGCTCCCCCTTTCTCGGTTCTCGCTGTTCCAGAAGAAGGGCGTCGGGGAGTGGGATCCCATGCACGGTTGAGCCACTCCTTGGCTCTCTTCCCTCTCTCAAGAACAAGTTCTCTCTCGAGCACTTCTCTCGCTCAAGCTCTCGTGGTGCTTCTGTTCAATCCTCCTATCGCTTCCCCCGACCAAAAACCAACCGAGAACCCCCTCTCGCTTTTATGCTCGGCCAGCAAGGGCACATGGCTCCTGTCACGGCCAGCTACCTTGCCGGCTTGACTCCGACCCTGGGATCATGCTGTGCGATCCACTGCCTCCTCTGCTCCCTCGGTCTCCTCTGGCTCGTACTTTGCTTTTTCTTCTTTCTGCAGCGTGAAGAGCGTGAGGGAAAGAGAGCGGAAGAAGAGAAGAAGGTTGAGCCGGCGAAGGAAAAAAAAAAAAGGAGGAGGCTGGGCCAGGCCCAAGCCAATGAAAATGGATAAAAAGAAAGAAGCCCGAGCCAAGTTGCTTTTTTGTCTTCTTCTTTTTTCGATTTTTTTAAATGGATTTAATATTAGTGCTAGTTATGTAAATGCTCTTAATGTCTATGCGTAATGGATTATAATGAAAACATACACGATGCATTTAAATGAAAGTGCTTCTTTTTTTTAACAACTAATTCCTAACTTTTAATGCTATTAAGTCTTAAGTAAAATAGCGAAATTTAGGTGTCAACACTTGTCATAAAACGCCTTGGACATTCCAAAGTGGGATGGACTTTTCAAGATTATGTATGATGACATCCTAGATTTTTCGATTCTGCTTTTAATTAAATTAATCGGGCATTTCATCGACGCGCCTATAAAGTTATTCTTAGAGTTGATCACTTTTGAGATAACTAGACTATCTAGGAAAACCATTAAGAAATTTTAATACAATAAACTTGAGAATTCGACTATGAATCGGCTATTTGACCGTGCTCATCTTTAGAAGTCATTACGGCAAAGATATAAGTCGATTAGAAATCAGAGATAAATTGGTTCAACCAAGATGTGTGGCTAAACGTGGGTGATTCCACTAAATTGGAAAATTCTCGTCGATCGGCACTAGACTGATTTTTCTATCGTTTTGGTACTCTGTGTCCGTATTTGAATCATCGAGATTTTTACGACAATCAAAAGTAGCCAATAGTGGGTTCATTATGGCTCAAAGAAATCGACTACGGATCATTTGCACTAAAATTTCTGAAAGCTACTCAGTAGCCTAAGTCACGCTAAAATCGCATCGAATTGAAATTAACCGCGAAATTGAGTCCAATTTCATAAATTGAAAGTTCTGTCATATCACAATTAATTCTAGGAGCGTCGACTCAATCTCAAAAGATTTTTTTGAACCGAGACTTTTTGGGAAAAAATCGAGGTAGGGTCATTTTTGTCCAGAAAATGTCAATGACCGTTTTTTATCGCAAAATTGGGGAGCAAGTGGGATCAATTGGTAAGAAAAAATACCAATTTGATCAATGAGGTGTCGGTTGAATTTATTGAGACCAAATTGGATTGATTTAAGCAAGAATGAGTGTCCAATTGGAGATGAATTCTTGTCAAATTCGTATGCCCCCCACCACCATGACTTATGGACCAATTCAAGCTTCTAGATGGGGGCAAATGGGTCTGGAAATTGCTGGTGGAAGACAGCTATGGATGGGGATCAAGTTGAGGGAACAAAGGGATAAGAACAAGCTTGGTGGCCCCCTCCTTAGCAAATCTTGTTCCCCCTTCTTCCCATTTGTTGTTGACCAAACTTTCCATCCCCCTCCCTTGCTGCTCGACACCCAGCAACCCAGAAGACCAGCCGTGAAGCCCTCGTGCCGTCGCACGCCACGCCGAAACACCGTTCGCCGTCCACGAGTCTCATCGTCCACACGCGTGCTCTCTGCCTTGCCGCACGCGCCTCCACCATCTCGAGCTATTGTCCCGTTTCCACCGTGAACCAAGAGGTTTCCCGAGCCCAGCCGAAGTCGATGCTCCGCCATTCCACCGCCGAGCAAGCCAGTTTGAACCTAGTTTGGTCCCCTCAACCTTCCTCGGTCCATCCTCGCCTCAAACCAAGCTTGTTGCCCTCTATTTCAGCCCAAAACAGAAGCTGAAATTGTGGGTATTCTAGCAAGAGTTTGACCCGTTTTGAAGGTGTTCCCGGCCCCAAAAGCTAGGCTCGCTTTGGAGAGAAGTGAGCCCCGTTGCGTCCCTGACGATTTGAGCCGATAGGATCGCAAAACAAGTGAGTTTAACTCACTAATCCTCACTTAGTAGGTTAATTACGCTGAAGGGTTATTTAGTTTAGGCTAAGCTAGATTAGGTGGTTAGTTAGATTAGATTAGTGAATTTAATTAATTGCCGATGCATATTAGGTCGATAGTTAGTGTAATTAGCGAGTAAATAGACTCTAGTATTTATTTAACGAGTCTCGAAAATTTTTTGGGCCCATTCCGACGTATAATTAGGTAACACGGGCCTAAGTATGCTTTTTATGCATTTAATAATTAATTTCCGCATTTATTTAGTTAATTATTCATTTTCCGGAAATTAAATTGAGATAGTCGATGACCAAAATTTCGTGTTGATTGCAGTGGTACTTTCCGTTTATTTAATTGAGTACCAAATTGTGCAATTTGAGTATGAGTAGTGATTGTGGGTCATTATTCCAAAAATGGACAACTTTGGTAATTGGCTAGAAAAAAAATTTGTTGTGTAAGACCGTGAGTTAGATCAAGAAGATCGCCGAAGTATAGTTTGCCAATGGGGCCGTGATGACCATTTAACCCAAATTATGCCAATGGGGCCATGATTACCACTAAATCTAGATTATGCCGGTGGGGCCATGATGACCACTTAGCCTAAATTATACTTGTGGGGCCGTGATTACCACTTAATTTGGGTTGTGCTCGTTGGGCCGTGATTCATTGCTGAAAATTTAGTAGGTCGTGCCTGTTGGGCCGTGACTAAGAGTTGAGAATGAATAATCGAAATGACCATGTGATGGTCCCAATAACATATAATCGACTAAGTCGATTGATTGATGATTCGATCTGATTGGGTGAAGTGATTGATGAGTTATCTAAACTGTATTGACTTACATGAAGAAAACTGAGGCCATAGTAAGTCCTCTACTCATGGTTGTGCTTAGGCAGCCCTTAGGGCATATTTTCTACATAATCGAGTCTTAGGGGGGTTGAACTTGCTGAGACAATTTTCGGGTCCTTAGATGGTGTTGGTGGAGGACCGGAAGCCTCGGATTTTGGAAAGATGGAGACTGAATAATCGGCAAATATGTTTGACTAGAGAGTCATAGGACAGTTCCCTTTTTGTTAAGCTGATAATTTTGTAAACAACCTGGTTTTGTGTATAAAACTATTTGTTTTATAAAAGGCTCGTTTTGGTTATGAGTTGTGGTCCTATTCTTTTCTATCACATTGTTTTATTGTCTGAAAATTAATTATATGCTTCTACCTGCGTATTGAAATGAAAGGGTCGGCAATGCGTCCTGGGACGTCACTATTTAATCGACTAGTGAGGGATGGGCGCGCACTCAAGGATCGGGGCGTGACAATGTAATTTTGGACACGTAACATGCATTGTCTAAGTTGACTTCATATTATAATCTCTCAATTTCTCGGTAGGCTTCAGCTCCAACTGCAAGTTTGTTGCCTGTCCAAAAGATCATAATCAATTAATCTACTAGGCGAAACCTCATCGAATGAAATTGATGATTCTTTGTTGATCTTCTACTAGATCCAAACTTCCATTCTCTATAATTGAGTTGACCATTTGAAGTGAATAATATATCAGCCATTGATAGAGGAACCATTCCCCCAATACTAATTTACAAGTGCACGTCCGGTCCATGAACTGGCATTCAGTGAAGTACTAACATATTCTTATGACTCATTAAAACATTGATGTTGTTCTTCTTGGCCTTGAGATGGTAGATCTCTCTCTCTCTCTCTCTCTCTCTCTCTCTGAAATGCAGAAATCAATGAGAAGAAAGGTTTGATAAGCCATGAAGATCTTGAAGATGTTGCATGTCTTGGTTGGTTGTCTAGCTCCAGGAGTTTTCGCTCGTGGGCAACAAAATCCAGGTTCTATCTCTCACATTCATGCGTGCTTACAGTGATCATTGAATTGTGAAGAGTTAGAGATGTTAGATAAAAGGGATTTTAGAAAACAGCACGATGATGATTCAGTGTCTACCTTTCTTTCCGTTGGCAATCGACCTTGCAAGCAGAAGACAAAAAATAGTCATACTCAAATTTGTCTTAGAAAATGAGTACCGAGTATATAAGCGGAGTTGAGCTCAAGGAGTTTTAACGTTTTAAAATTACACATAGCAATAACTTGTACACAACTTTAGGAATTTAGCAAAGTTAATGCTGTTCTACATTCTCTAGGAAACATCCACGAATCCTCCTTTATAATGGAGAGTTAATAGTGTATCATCCTCTAGCTTACTTTATTTTTGCAATCGATATCTCTGTTTTCAAGCTTTTCACGTATGCCTTTACCATCCGATTATCCATCAAAACTTCTTTTCAACTAACAATTATCAAGTCAGTTCTTAAATACGTAATTTTCATTGCTGAAATGTCCTTCTAGTTGATATAGTTGTTAAAAAATTAGATAAAAAAGTTAGGGACATTGCAAAGCATCAAGAAATTTATAACACTATTTAAATTTTGAATTCGTGATGCATGGTGAAAAGCAAGTGACAATCTCTAGTTACCCCTCGATTTAGGTTTCATAAGCATCGATTGTCGCGCACCTAATGATTATCATAACGACCAGCTCAACATATACTACGAGGCCAATACAAGGTTTGTAGATTCTAGGACAAACATGCAAGTGTCTACCCGGGACATCGATCAAGACAACCAACAACAATCAAAGAGTCTCATGATCTTCCCCATTGGAAAAAGGAATTGTTACACATTAGTGCCAAAAATGGGAAAGGGCAACACATATTTGGTCAGGGCTTCATTTTGGTATGGGAATTATGATGGCAAGGATCAAACTCCAGCATTTGACCTCCATATTGATGTCAAATATTGGATCACGATGAACTCTTCATCTTGGATATACAGAGACATTATTTACACTCCTCCAAGAGACTACATACAAGTTTGCTTGGTGAATATCGGCTCAGGAGTTCCATTCATATCAGCTCTCGAGTTGCGATTACTGGATAACTCAACATACCAGATCAATTCCGGTGCACTTGTAAACCGAGGGAGATATCATTTAGGGAGTAACCACGCATACAGGTGATTTTCTTTGTTATTGCCTATGATATTCAGACGTTGACCACATTCATCAGTCTGTAAATGACATGTTGTTGTATACACATTTACTAAACATGCAATATCATTATGCAAAGCATGAACAATAGAAAACGTGATGTTATTCCCAAACCAATTTGTGTCGGCTTGTTCATCATCTTGCACTTACTGTTATGATTATTTGATTGGCGTTGGCATTAATAGGCATCCACAAGATGTATATGATCGCATCTGGAACATTAAGACTTATAGTGGAGGTTGCTCGTCAGTCAGCAACTTGACGGCCATCGTGACAAGTACAAGCAATGATGCCTATGAAGTTCCACCTGAAGTTTTGATGACTGCCACACAAGCACAAAATGTCACCGATCCTCTGAGTCTGTACTGGACCTCAGACAACTCCACTATTGTCTGGTATGTGTACTTTCACTTTGTGGAATTGCAACTGCAAAAGGGTCAATTCAGAGAATTCACAGTGTATGTACAAGACACATTCGTGAAAACTGTCATGCTCAAGAACCTAAAGCCAGTGACCATAGCCTCATTGCCCATAAGTGGACATAATTTGAGTCTAACTGTTAATGCGACAGCCCACTCTAGTCTGTCACCACTCTTCAATGCCGTCGAGTTTTTCACTGTGGCGCAGCTTCCAAATTCACCAACTTTTCTTGATGACTGTATGTATCTATCTATGTTCTCACCTAAGTTTTTGCTTGAATACTCTTTGATTTCCTTATGATCGTAGCTCTTTATTTGGTGGTTTAGTCAATGCCATGTATGATATCAACAAAACATATGGGGTGATCAGAGCAAGCTGGTAGGGTGATCCATGCATTCCTACACAGTATTCATGGAATGTTCTGAATTGTAGCTCTGATAGTTCTCCAAGAATCATCTCATTGTAAGTCTACAAAAACATATTTTCTGTGACTCAATGCTGTATTGGAACCGCACAAGTCTCGACGAAAGATAAGTTTACTTGACAATAACTATAGTACAGATTGGTAATACATCATGCGAAGAAAGGAAGATTTTGAAAATTAAGTCTCTAAATTGATGCCTTCCATGTTAAAGATTTTTTTTTTTTTTTTTTGACGGATAAAAAAATTGAAAAAAAAAACTTTTAAGTAGTGGGATTTTACTCTAATCGAGATAGCTGCTGATGTGCAGGAACCTGAGCTCTACTGAAAGGACTTATAGCTACATCGATCTCCTATTTGACAGCAGTTGTATCCCTGTATGCATTAGCATTTTTTTCTTCATTTTATTTAATTTGAACAGAAAGAGAATGGACGACACTAAGCCCAAAAAAAAGCGACACGCTTCTTTATCATGAGCATGATGTTCATTATCTACCTTACCCTGTTTTATGCATTTCAATAAGTACATGCATATGAAGTTTCTTAGCACTTTTTTGGCTTAAATTCAGGGATTTATCCAACAATTCATTAATTGGGTCCGTGCCAGACTTTTTAGCACAAATGCCGAGCTTGAAAGTTCTGTGAGTCACCGAGCTTTTAACGGAAAGATTATGTGTGGTCATCTAGCTCGAGTAAATGGCTATCAACTTCTAATCATGGATATTTGCAGGAATTTAAGTGGAAACAACTTGAATGGCTCTGTTCCTCAAACTCTCTTGAAGAAGACGACAGATGGATCGTTACTACTTAGGTTCGCTCATTGCCACGCTATCGTAACACTTCATTTAATCACTGATTATTATCTATACAATCTGCTTCCTCTTTCCGTATGTTGCTGATCACACTGAAGAATGAACAGAATAAAAGTGATAACTGCTCTTGTAGTTTTCTCTTTGATCAACTTATGTATGTAATATATGCACGGTCGGATATCCAAGAATTCATGTGCTAATCTTTTGGCATTGACATGTACCATCGACGTTTTTCGACAGCTTAGATGGAAATCCAAATCTTTGCCAATCAGACAACTGTCAGACCAGCAATGTGCAGCCGAAGAAAAGGGCATCTCTATTGCTCCAATCATTGCATCAGTTGCAGCCGCTCTGGTCTTGATTTTAGTGGGAGCTCTTGCAGTATTGTGGATAATCAAAAGAAGACAAATCCAAAGTAACTCTCTTGTGTATTGCATAGACAAGAGAAATCAAAAGTTTTACATGTGATTTTCTCAATCCGGGTTGGGTTTTCAACCCCAAACTGGTTTGACTGGTCCAATTGCTCATGGCCCTTTCGACAATCGGGCCCGGAAAAAGTGAACATGATAATCTTGCTTCGTGCATCACTGTTTCACGTTAAAAAACCTATGCACGCATTATTTGTTGATAGTATCATAATCGCGTCGACGCGTACCCACATCTCGTGTAGATAAAGGCACGAATAATTCCTCATTTGGTTGAGGTAACTCGCTTCGCTCTTTCTGGTTCATTTTTCATAACATGGTCTCTTCTTTATTTAAGTCATTACATACTTCTTCAAGAAGATTCTATTTGCAGTTAAGGCATATGATATCAGACCGAAGGTCATAATCTGCTTAACTCTGTTAAGGTTATGTAATTTCCTTTTCATTTCTCCAGATGTTACTACTACTACTACAACTACAAACTCTACCAGAGAATCTACTGGGACATTAAGGTTGTCAAAAAATCAACTTTTTACATCCACTGAGATTATAAGAATTACTAATAACTTTGGACCAATAATCGAAGAGGGAGGATTTGGGAAAGTTTACTTGGGCAGACTTGACAATGGCACTAAAGTCGCGGTAAAAATGTTATCTCGATCATCCAAGCAAGGCTACAAGGAGTTTCATGCAGAGGTTCGAAACATTACTGCAACTAGAATCAATATGTCATGTTTTCGATTTTTTGGGTGTTCTACTCATGACAAGCTCTGAAACCTTGATGTGCAGGCACAATTCTTGATGGTTGTTCACCAAGAAATCTAGTTTCACTTATCGGATATTGCGAAGAATTTGAAAACATGGCACTGATTTATGAATTCATGTTCCGTGGAAATGTTCAGCAACATTTGTCAGGTTTGTCACATATTTCCTTCTCCAAATTCTAACCAGATAAAGCATCACTTGGACTCTCGCTACACGACAGGACAACAGATGTCGATTTACATTTTATCTCAACCCTGTTCTTTCATAGTTCAGGCTTTTGGATTAATCGGTCAAGTGACATAGTCATTTATAGCACAATGGAAATGAAATTAACTTTCTCAGCAAATGAATAAAATGGAGAACAGGATTTTATCTTTTGTGATTGGAATACTTCCTTAATCCTCTACTTTCAAGCAGCACAAAACCCGAATGTTTTGAGTTGGAGCCAGAGACTACAAATCGCCATCGATGCAGCTCAAGGTACATAAAGTAGATTGATGAAATCTTTGTTCATATCCACAAGTCAAGCAACACGGTACACTTCATTAAGTTTTCTTTTTTGTTGGTGGTGCAGGGTTGGAGTAACTGCATAATGGTTGTAGACCTCCCATTGTCCATAGAGATTTAAAGACGCCCAATATTTTACTAAACGAAAACATGCAAGCGAAGATTGCTGATTTTGGATTATCGAAAGCATTTGCAACAGAGCATGATTCTCACATTTCAACTCACGTAGCAGGAATGCTTGGTTATCTTGATCCAGAGTAAGCAACTCGAACCACCAATTCTGAATACAAAGACCATTCCACCTAGGAAGCAAAATAACTGTACTTATTTAGACCAGCCCAACAGGCCCATACATTTTTTTCGTACATGTTTATGTTGGATACACGTTTGTAGATACGTTTTTGTAAAGGCAGTCTGGGCAATTATTGTCCTAATCAAAGCAATAATTCCTTTTGAATCCTCAGGTTTTATACATCTGGAAACTTGAGCAAGAAGAGCGATGTGTACAGCTTTGGCATAGTTTTATTTGAGCTAATCACGGGACGCCCGGCCATTATGAGAAGTCCAGAGGGCAGCAGCATGCACATACTTCACTGGGTGACTCCACTCATAGAAAGAGGGGACATCCAAAGCATTGTCGATCCCAGGTTAAATGGCCAATTCAGCATCAATTCTGCATGGAAAGCGGTGGAAATAGCCATGTCGTGTGTGCCGATTATGGCAGTCCAAAGGCCGGACATGAACCATGTTCTGTCAGAACTAAAAGAATGCTTGACAGCAGAGATCGGTTCAGGAAGAATTGAGTCTTTTGAGATTACCTCAATTGACGTTGATATCACTCCGAGTGCTCGTTAACCATACTTCATCTATAAGGTTATCATGTCCATCTTCCTTGTATAAGTTGTTGGTTATTACATCGAACGGATTCGAAAACTCTTGTGCAAAGTCTGCGCTTGTGACTTTAAATTGCAAGTGATGGATATTGGGGTTGTTGCTTTTCTAGTTTAGTGAATAAATGAGTGAATGGAGAGTTCACTTCACACTTCGACCCCTCTTTACAAGGCTACAAACTGTACAGTTATCAAGATGTTGATAGCTAGCCTTGCTCAGCCATCCATGTGAACCCCTGTATAACGCAGCAGAGGAAAAATGAATTTCTTTCGTTGTTATACCATCTGTTTTATGAACCAAAGTCATCTTTTGACAATCTTTGCCACCCACAACCACCAAAGTAATAGCCACCTGGCCAAAATGAGAAGCCCAAAGAGAAGCACTCACGTCACCCAATGGGCGTTGCCTCAAATCGAACGAAAGGATGTAGAGCATCATGGATCAGAGGCTACACGGGCAGTTCGGCACCACATCTGCTTGTTAACTAGTCGAGGCAGCAATGTCGTGTGTGGTCGTGACTGCAAACGAAAGGCCGAACATGAACCCGCATGCTGTTGGAGCTGAAGGAATGCTTGACTCTTTCTAGGCGTCGTACCTGATGAACTGAGGGATTTTGTTCTACTTCACCCTTCACGATCGCTGCTTATGATTTGGATAAACGTCTCTGAAAAAGTCCCACGCAGCAGTGCTGAATGCGCTCCAAAACCTTCCTTTGGGTTCTGTAATTGTGGACGATGTGATTTTCTTTGATGATATGATAGCATTTCAAGGTTTTGCATGTACCGTATCCTCCTATGAACTCATAGCGAGAGATGATATTGAAGAAAGGAAACTGCTGCTTTGCACTGAAAGAATCTTTGATTATATCTGTCGGCCGAGTAATCTAACGAATCTTTTACCACATGCCATGTAAGCTAGCAAATTTGCGCACGTATTGCGTGTTCCCAGAAAAAAAAAAAAAAATCAACGAACTCCCTAATGTTATATTGAGCCACCTTAACATGAGAAAGTTAAATTTCCAAATAATGAATTCCTAAGAATCTACAAGGATATTGTTTCAATATACAATGAAAGAGAAATATAGGGCAAGATTCGCTCTGATACCATGATGTGCAGGCGCAACTCCTGATGCCCTTCATCGTAGAAATCTGGTTTCACTTATCGGACGTTGCCAAGAACTCGAAAGCATGACGTTGATTTACGAATTCATGCCCGATGGAAATGTTTGATCACATTTGTCAGGTTTGTCTGATATTTCTTTTTGCAATTCTAACCAGATAAAGGATCTCTTAAACGCCAGCACGACACGTGTGAAGCTATATATTGTCTCAACACTGTTGTTTGATAGTTCAGGCTTTTGCATTAATTGGTCAAGTTACATACTCATTAATAGCACCATGGAGATAAAATTAACTTTTCAGCGGATGAGGACAGTAGTGTACAGGCTTCCACATCTTTCATGTTTCTGGAATACTCCTCATTTCTCTACTGTCCAGCAGCACACCACCCTAATGTTTTGAGCTGAAGCCAAAGACTACAAATCGCAATCGATGCAGCCCAAGGTACATAAAGTAGATCGATGACATCTTTGTCCACATTTCCACAAATTGAGCGACGCAACACATTTCATCAAGTTTTTTTTCTGCCGGTGGTGCAGGGTTGGACTACCTGCATAAGGGCTGCAAATCTCCCATTATCCATAGAGACAGCCAATATTTTACTAAACAAGAACAGGCAGGCAAACATTTGTGATTTTGGATTATCGAAAGCATTTGTAACAGAGCATGATTCTCATCTTTTGACTGGTCCAGTGGAAACGCCTAGTTATCTCAATCCAGAGTAAGTGACTCGAAAATCTCCGAATACAAAGACTATTCCACCTAGGAAGTAGAATAACAATAACTGTACTAATTTAGACCAGCACGAGAGGCCCATACATCTACTCATACACGTTTATGTTGCGTAGACCTATGTAAGTACATTTTTTTTTTTTTGTGAAGGCAGCTTTGGCAATAGTTGTACTAATCAAAGCAACAATTCCTCTTGAATCCTCAGGTTTCATATATCTGGAAGCTTGAGCCATAAGAGCGATGTATACAGCTTCTACATAGTTTTATTCGAGTTAACCACAGGCCGCCCCACCATTATAAGAAGTTCGGAGGGCAGCATGCACATACTTTACTGGGTAACTCCATTCGTAGAAAGAGGGGACGTCCAAAGCATTGTCAATCCAAGGTTAAATGACCAATTCAACATCGGTTCTGCACGGAAAGCGGTGGAAATAGCCATGTCGTGTGTATCAACGAAAGCGGTCCAAAGGGCAAACATAAACCGTGTTCTGTCTGAACTTAAAGAATGCTTGACCCTAGAGATCAGTTCACGAAGAGGCCAAAGAATGGAAAATAGTAGGAGAAGAAGTGAGTTGAAGATAACCACAATAGAGCTTGATGGTCCTCCTTATGCGCGTTAACCATACTTCATACATAAGTTTATCATGTCCATATTTTTCTTTTTCTTTTTATTCAAATTATGATGTCCATAGAAACTTGCCCAAAAAGTTCTAAATTTATTGCATTTTTACCAATTCAGTCATAAACTTTTTAATTATGCCAATTGAGTCATAAATATTTTCATATTTTGTCAATTGAATCCATCCAGTTAATTTTAGCTAAAAATTACTAACGTGAATATCAACCGTCCTACGTGACATGACCGGCATTGAGATAGATAATTTTAATTTTTTAATATGTTTTGTTTTTATTCTTTTCTTTTTCATTTTTTTTCTTTTCTTCTCTTCTCTTCTCTTCTCTTCTCTTCTCTTTTCCTTCTTTTCTTTTTTACGACCCTCACCTGCCATAATAATAAAATTAAAAAAAAAAGTAAAGAAGGAAAAGAAAATAAAGTAAAATTAATAAAAGAAATTTGAAAAATATATATGTCGGCGATTTCCAACCAAAATTGACTAAATTAATTGAAAAAAAAAATATGAGAGGTTTACAACTCAAGTGGTATAATTAAAGATTTAGAACTGAATTAATAAAAGTACAATAAATTATTACTTTTTGAATACTTTTTCCGATTGTTGTTAAAATAGTTTGTTATCCGGGAAAAAAGGTAACTCTTGGTCACAAATAGAGTGACTCTTGGTGATGAAACAATGTGATTCTTAGTTTTTTTTTTTTTTTTTTTTTTTGATTCTTAGTTATGAAAAGAGGTAATTTTTAACATGAAAAGTTATGATAGTTTATCATGAAAAATGGTGACAGTGGGGATAAAGTACTTACGCCAAGAGATGTATTGATCGGTTGTCTATAAATATAATCAAATCATTTATGTTCATTACAATTGTTCAAAATAACAATTTCTTCTTGTAACTCTCTTCCTCTCTTTATATATGCCAACTATGATAACACATTCAAGGTAAAATTTCAAAAGAAAAATTAAGTAATTGTTGAACTAGTTTCTCTATCACTTTGGTGTGTATCTTGAAGGTAATTTTTTTTTTAAGCCTCACAAGAATAATAATGGGGGGTAAATAGTACCTTAAGGATAGTAATCTTCATCACACATCAAAGTGTCAAACATCTATAAATTATTGCTCTATTTTCATCAACATTCAAAATTTTCCCAATAATCTTGAGGTATTATTATTTTTACGGAGATGGAGATAGTAGCTGCATCAACTACTCACAATCTTCACATATAAACATTATTGAAACTTTTGTTTCTATTTATATGCTTAAGTCATTTTTGTCACAACCTACTGTTAAACAATGATTTACCTAAAGTTCAACTAATGGATTATTAAGTTTAACCTTATTTTGGGCTCCCCCAAGCCTATACAAATTCGCAACTTAGGTCAAGTCATCAGTATGTAAATCAATTTCATTTGGAGTCTCCACTAATTAATTTATGGTGGGTCAATAAAAACTCAAGTAATACATCGAGAAAAACACTATACCTTACGGACTAGAAATTGTGGATGACATGACATGACATTGTAATTTAATTATTTTATTTACAATTAACAATTTTTTAGTATAATGTTGACTCCTATATATTTCACAAGGAGGTAAAAATGTGCTATTTGTAGAATTTTTTTTTTTTGGGAAACCATTTAAAAAAAACAACAATATTTTCCGGTGGTTGAAACTTGAAAATAAACTAGAAAAATTTTCCCTTGTTTGGAGGAAATCTTATTTGATTTTTCTAAGTAAACATACGCTATTCGGGTACTAATGATTTGTGTGTGGGTACATAAGGAACCCAGCACGAGTATAGGAGTCTCAAGCCGGATACCAACTCCCAGGCATGAGCATGGGCACTAGTCTTGGGTCATCAAAATCAAACCAAGAACTCAATGCCTGTGCCCAACTCCCTCATGCCCTAACCCGGGTCTACCATCAATTAGAGATGTCACGTTTTATATCTTACTGGGCTTAGAACAGACAAAATCCTGTTATGTCCAAATAAACTGTCTAAGGTCAGCAATTCATACTCTTCACAGCTCCACAGAAACAAGAAGAGAAAATAAGAAAACGTGTCCTACATCCACGATTTTTTTGTTTTTGCTAAAATGCTACCTCCACTTACTTGTGCGCGAAATCAAATACGCGTGACTGATGACCCTCTTGTAATGGAAGAGACCCCCATCGCCAAGGTCCAAAATGGAATGACAGTCATGGGTTAAATATGCTGAAAGCATGCCATGGCTTAATAAGGTCATGTCAATCCAATGTCCACTTCAGAGTCAAGACAAGGGCAGCAAACACTTCAACGTAGATTAACAAGTTTTAAAGCACCAATAAGAAGATTCTGGCCCTCACCTGCACATATATAAGGGCCTACTCGAAGCATAACCAGGAGATCAAGCTTCTTGCACAAGTTGAGAAAAGATATTATATGTGCAATTCCCTCAAAGACTGTCTCCCCCGGTTTCGGTTCATGCAGATTCCAAGGAACATATGTCTGGATAGTGTTCAAACATAGGGCTTTTGCTCTCAGCAATCTGTCTTCCCAATACTGCATGCACAATAAATGCCCAAGTGTAATTGATTCGTTAAATGGAAGTGGGCAAAGGTTGCTTCAAGCAAAGAATCCTTCTGGTCAGATTGAAAGAAGATGCTGAATTATATTAAGACGTGAACAAGTCCTTCAGTGAGGGGCTCCCTGAATTTGTCGTGGAGCTCTAGATTTTATTGCTTCCTGATGGAGCAGAAAGTCATCTTCTAAAACAATCTCAAGTTCAAAGTTCCTCTTCTAGCCTAAATTAGATGCATTACCACATGCAGTAATACTGCTTCAGATATGGCTAATATAACAGCTTCTCTTCTTA
The DNA here is from genome assembly GCF_016545825.1 of Eucalyptus grandis. Lineage (NCBI taxonomy): Eukaryota > Viridiplantae > Streptophyta > Magnoliopsida > Myrtales > Myrtaceae > Eucalyptus > Eucalyptus grandis. Next base: position 16,699,068 of record NC_052619.1, on the reverse strand, counting down.
AAAAAGTGTATCTCCACGTAGAAAGGAGAACTATTTGTGAGTAGCATTTGGAAAAAAGCATATATAACAATTGTCACAAAAACCCATTGTAATCTAATCACATGAGTAAGAAGAACGACTAAAGGAAAGAAACGAAAATAGCTCCAGGAGCACCCGGAAATAGTGAACATCTCCACCGATTATCTGAAAGGGATAGCCATCTTTCCAGAACTTGTCACTGTCGATCTCAAATTTCCAACTACTAGACTGATTAAAGTAAATTGCAATTAGACTCAGGTACAGAAGCAACCCAACAGAAATTCAACCACGCAATGATAGGGATTTACAATCAAAGGCAGGTAGTGTCGACGAAAGTGAGATGCACACTGTGAACGAGCATAATAAACCAAAAACTAAACTACAATCACATTGCAAAACCGCTTTTTCAATCGGTGAACATAATCTAGAAAGGTGGACACAAAACAGCAGGAACTTGCAGCTTAAGGCAGCTCCGATAAGCGAAAGTCCTCTTAAACGAAGTTAAACACAACACTTGAAAGCAGAAACTATCTAGCATCGATGAATTAGAACGAACAGCTACATTATAGTCCGATGACAAGTAAATTACTGCAGCTGACACACTGATCAACAGCATTTAAAGTCGGCCATCGCTTAGAAACAGCAAAGTGTCATGGCCCGAAAGAAGGCCAATCCGAGAGGTTCCCAAGGGATGGCCGTGACTCATCCGTGGAGGACCTCCTACTTTCACTCGGATTCCATCAAGTCTTCTCCCCGAAGTTTTCAAGGGCGGGCGACACCGTCATTACGCCTGATTCTAGAGAACTCTATCTTTATTTATGTCGGTAGCTAGTAGTTAACATTTATGTCAGTAGTTGAGGCAGTGTGATCTCGTCCGCCGGATCAAATTTAAATCAACGGATGTCATCCGAGGGCCTCAAGTATAAAAAGGGTGCCCTCCCCTTATTTGTAACCATCTAACTATTTCAGTAATACAAAGCTCATTTCTTTCCAGAGCTCCTCTCTCTAAACTTTCTCTCTCTACGATCCGGGTATACGAGCGAGTGAGCGTTCAATCGGCCCGTGACAAGCAAAGCGACTAGAACGGACAGTTTTAAGTCATTTCATACGTCAATCGCACGCCAAGCATCGAACATACGATGCTAACAAAACGCGAACAAATTCAACTCAGCTCAAAGCAATCGAATTCCATCAAAGGCAGCTCAAACTGATCGAATCCAATGACGGCGGCACGTATGAAATGCTTGTTTCCTCTAATCTCACCTCACTGATGAATTTTTCTAATGCATGGATCTTGAAAGCCCCGCTTGCGTCTATGAATTGAGTAAGCAGGGTCATCTGTCCATGAAAAATCGCCACAGCTTTCATAACAAATGTGATAACAAACATACTCCTGATTATAAACTAAAAGGGAAATACAATTAAGCGTTAAATCTGACATACTTTCGTGATTGAACCCCTTCCCGAACAGTATATCTTGATCATTTATTCAATTTATATGGTCGGATAGATTAAAAGAGAAATAAGGCGTTAAATCAACGTATTTTTATGATGATCTAATGCTTATCTATGCAATTAATAGGTACCTGTATCGACGACCGGGAACGGAGGAGACTCCATGATCGGCAAATCCCGAGCGCTCGTCCCTCAATCACAGAGCACCTGTTCAATAGAAACTAAAACTCTGAGATCACCGACCAACTTGCAATATCCAACGGACTGCCTCGCGAAATTCGCCTAAAAACAATGGGGCAATCAACGATAATCAAGAAGATTCTCAAAGCCTACCGGAGTCTCCGGACAGAAGGAGAAGGGAATTCTTTGGTGCGAGGGGAAAGTATTAGTAATAGCTACTAGCTAGGGCCGTCAAAATGGTTTGCTCGTACGAGATGGGCCCCAAAGTATCTCCCGAGCCCAAAATTCAAAATGGGCCCCGGCGGACCCGAAACCGGCTCTTCGATCCGTGCCGTGCTGACCTGGAATTTGGGCCTGTGTGGGTTTTCATTTGGGAATTGCCTCTCTCACACAAAGCGACAAAGAAATTATGGGAAGACATATTGAATGGGGCTTCATCATTGGGGCGAGGGGCTTGACGATGAGGGATGTCGGCCGGAGATGGTGGGGCTATGTCGGAAGGGTGTGGTGGTGGCTTGGAAGAAACTAAGCTTTGTTGGTTTTGGGAAGAAGACGGGTTGCAAATGGGCCGGGCGCACCGGGCCTTGTGGGAACCGGCCTCAACAGACCGAGTTCGATCGCCAAGGATCTAGAAATTAGAACATTTCTTTCCTTTCTAGGGGGAAAAAGTTTAGGAAATTGAATTAGTCAAGAAAAAAAAAAAAAAAACTAACTGGAATTTGGGGTAAGGAGAGGAAGCTCAACCTCTTCAAACAATAGAGCGTGCAGGCAGGACGCCAAGTTTCCGAACTACCACTGCTAGTCCCTTATGGTCTTCGGACCTATGGATCCAGCACTATGTGCAATTAATGTCTAAATTACTCGACTTTGTTAAATAATAATTTAAATCAATAATGCAGATTTTTTTTTTTAATCTACATTAGGAAGAGGATAGTGCATGTGTGCGGTGAAATTTGATAGCATTTAGACAGCAAAGAGGTAAGGCAAAAAGTTTGCACGCGTGGATACAGTGGAGCATATATAGTACTTGGTAGATTTTTTTCGTTCCTATTTATGTCATAAGTATCCTATTCATTGATCACTTGAACGTACAATATTGCATTTTATAGCTTCGATATCATGCAATATCAGCTCATTCGTGGCTCCATTTACTCATGATTTTTTCCAACATATGCACATACTTTATAGGCATATGTAATTGTTGCAAAAAATAAGTGATCAAACAAATAGTAAATGAAACAAGAAAATAAATCAAATATTGAATTTACATGGTTCGATTGATGCGATCTATTCCATTTGGACACATAACATGCATTATCTAAGTTGACTTCATATTATAATCGGTCAATTTCTTGGTAGGCTTCAGGTCCAACTGCGAGTTTGTTGCCTATCCAAAAGGTCATAATCAATTAATCTACTAGGCGAAACCTCATCCAATGAAATTGATGATTCTTTGTTGGTCTTCTACTAGATCCAAACTTTCATTCTCTATAATTGAGTTGACCATTTGAAGTGACTAATATATCAGCCATTGATAGAGGAACCATTCCCCCGATACTAATTTACAAGTGCACGTCCTGTTCATGAACTGGCATTTAGTGAAGTACTAACATATTCTTATGACTCATTAAAACATTGATGTTGTTCTTCTTGGCCTTGAGATGGTAGATCTCTCTCTCTCTCTCTCTCTCTCTCTCTCTCTCTCTCTCTCTCTCTCTCTCTCTCTCTCTCTCTCTCTCTCTCTCTCTCTCTCTCTCTCTGTGAAATGCATAAATCAATGAGAAGAAAGGTTTGATATGCCATGAAGATCTTGAAGATGTTGTGTGACATCCAGAATTTTAAGTATTGTTTTCTATTAAATTAATCAGGCATTTCATTGATGCGTCTATAGGGTTATTCTCAAAGCTGATCACTCTCGAGATAACTAGACTAATTGGGTAAGCCATTAAAGAATATTAAGGCAATAGACTTGAGAATTCGACCAAGAATCGGCTTCTCGACCGTGTTCATCTTTAGAGGTCATTACTACACAGTTAAAAATCGAATTGAGATTAAAGATAGGTCGGTTGGACTAAGATATGTGGCCGATCGTAGGTGACTTCACTAAATTGGAAAATTCTCGTCGGCCGGCACTAATTTTATTTTTATATCGTTTTGGTACCCTGTGTCTGTAATTGAGTCATCGAGATTTTCACGACAATCGAGAGTTGCCAATGTGTCGAGTGGGTTCATTGTGACTCGAAGAAAATCAACCACGAGTCAATTGCCCTAGAAAGTTCTAAAACCTACCCGGTAGTCTAGGTCACGCTAAAAGCACGCCAGGAGTGAAATTAACCGTCATTTTGAGTCGGATTTCATAAATCGAAAGTTCGGTGATGTCATGCTATTTTAGAAACATTAATTCAGTCTCAAAAAGATTTTTCGGAGATTTCGAGATTTCGAGATTTTTACGGAAAATGGGTTCGGACATTGCGGAATTTTGGCGAAATCCAGATTGGTTAAATTGATAGAAAATTGGACTTCCAACTGGCCTTTAAGTGTCGAGATTTATAGAAAATTTCTTGAGATTTTTACATTAAAAGTGGATCTGATTTGGGAATTTATTGGAGTTCAAATGGTGAAATTCGTATGATTGGATGAGGCAGCAATTTTGGACTTTAAATTTGTTTATTTGTGAGTTGATAAGCTTGAAATTGATTGGGGGACAAAGAGGAGTGTAATGTGGACTTGTGGGGCCAAAACATTAAATGTATTGGCTAAGATTTCTGATTATTGTTCCCTCTTAGCTGGCTCCCTCATCCGCACGTTGGAATCTTCTCGGGCAAGCTTGATTTGCCGACCTCAGCTTCTGCATCTCTCGGCCCCAAAAACCCCGCAGCTCCTCGCCAACGTTTTCATCATTTCAACGCCACGAAAACTTCTGTCCCGTGTCTCCACTTCGCTGTTCCAGTCATCACCGAAGAAGCTGCATCGTGTCTTCACGCCTGACAAAATCGTCCACAACCGCAGCTGCTTGAAGACGCCGAGGCAACACCGAAGCCAGCGAAGCCTTTCCCCGCGTGCGTCCTCCTTCGATCAACTGGTCCGTGTGTGTCTTCGGCCCAGCTCCACGGAATCAACTCCTGCAGCATCGTGTCTTCTCCTTGTCGGTCAACAAACCGGCGTTGAAGATCACCAACGAAGCTACTTCATTTTCTCCTTCGCTGCCAGCTCGTGTCTTCATCCCCTACCACCGATTGAAGCCAACGACGCCAGCTGCAACGTCTCACCAAACCAGCATAGTCACCGAAGATACTTTGGTCAACAGAAGCCAGCTACTGAAGCTGGGTTGATTTTTGTCTTCTTCGTCCAGCAGCGAACGAAGCGCTTGCAGCACGCCACATCCGAGTTTCTCTCCCAGTAACGTCAAAAAAAAAAAAAAAAAAAAAAAAAAATTTCGGTATCCCAGTGACCGAAGCTGCTTCCGTCCTCTTCGTGGCCCATCTCTTCACTTTCGGGCCCAACCAAATTCAGTCCAACGTGCAGTCCAGTTCAGCCTTTGTAGGTCATTTGCGCCGCAAATCAGGCCCAGCAAATTCAGCTCTGAAGCCCAGCAAAGCCAGCAGTTTTCAGCCCAAGAAGCCAGTCCAGCTCAGCCCATTTTCACAGCATTAGTTTGGCCCAAGTTCAAGCCCAATTCAGTTCAGTTTTAGTCTTGAAGCCCAGATCAACTCAGCCCAAGAATTTGAGCAGGCCCAAGCCCAAAGTTTCTACGGGCTTGCTAGGTTTTAGGCCCGGCCCGAGAGTTTGTCATCGCGTCGCCGTCGCAGTGTTCTGATACCCGCTTTTACCAAGTGAGTTTTACTCACTAATGCTTTATTAGTAGACTAATATGCCTAAGGGTTAATTAGATTTAAATTAATTGCAATTAGGTGGATAGATTAGATTAAAATAATTAAATTAGAGACTTGTTAATGCATGTTAGTTAAATTGATGGTGTAATTAGTAAGTAGACATGTCCTATTAACTATTGAATGCATCTTGGGATTTTTCCCGTCCCTTATCGGGTATTATTTAAGCAATTCGGGCCTAGAAGGAATTTTTAGGAATTTAATATTAATTTTCGAAATTAATTTATTTAATTATTTATTTCGGGAATTCAACTGGGATGGCCAGTGACCGGGATTTATGATGATGATTGTGGTATAGTCCGTTTATTTAATTAAGCTTTATATTGTGCTAAATTGAATTTATCGTATTTATTTATTTAATTTTCGAAATTAATTAGTTATTTAATTGTTTTTCCGGAAATTCACCCGAGATGGCCGGTGACCGGAATTTCATGCTAATTGTCATGGTGCAATCATTTTATTTATTTGAGCCCTACATTGCGCGGAATTGAATTGATTGTGTAAATTAAGGATTTATCCCAAATTGAATGAAATTGAGTGATTGATTGGTTGATGGCCGAGTATGACTATTTAGCATTGATGAGCTGTAAAGCAGAGGGAACTATGAAAGTGAATTAGGAAAATTCTTGGCTGAAACCAATCAGGACCGATGTAATGAGACATACGTGGTTCGGTGATTAAATGATATCACTGGTGAAAACGGCGCCTTAAAGAACGCACGAGTGCTGTTTATTACATGCAGCGATATGGACATACGTGGTTCGGTGATGGAGAGTATCCCTGGTGAAAACGGTGCCTTAAAGAACGCACAAGTGCTGTCCATTATACACGTCACCTTGGCAGAAGTAACGCCCGAGAGCATTAATGAAGCTCTGTGACTAAGTGTACTGCTAGAGGTGTGATGATGGGAAGTGAAGTGACCCAAAGATGGTTTGACTAACATGTGAATCGACTAAGTCAATTGATCAATGAGTTGATCCAGAGGTTGTGAATTGATTGAATGTTTTAATGCAATATATGAGGCATATGTGCATAACCTTAAATTGCAGGTTGGAAACTGATGTCAAAGTAAGTCATCTGACTCGTGTTGTGCTAGGTAACCTGGTAATGTATTGATTTCCTAATCGAGTCTTAGGGGGTAGAACTTGCTGAGACATAGTCTCATTGGTTGTTGTAAAAACCAATTTCAGGCCCTTAGGTGGAAGGTCTTCAAGAGGAGGATTCCAAGAAAAGCCTGGCGAGGAATCAGAGGAGGGTGAAGAGGATGATTTTGAGTACGACTTGCAGAAGGATTGAGACCTCCCTCATTTTGAAAACCTTGTGAATATTTGTAGATTTGTTAAATCAGACCTCGGTGAATAGTACTGTGAAGTATAATGAAAGCTTGTTATGTATGTATAAAAGTTTGGTTATACGTTTTCAATATGAAAATATGGCCTTACTTTTCTATCCCATTGTTTTATTGTCTGTGAATTTATAATTGCTTCCGCATGTGCTTAATTAAAGAAAGGGTCGGCGATACATAGTCCTGGGATATCGCATTCTAAAATCGACCAAGTAGAAGGATGTGCGCGCGTCCGAGGATCGGGGCGTGACATGTTGCATGTCTTGGTTGGTTGTCTAGCTCTAGGAGTTTTCGCTCGTGGGCAACAAAATCCAGGTTCTATACAAAATCCAGGTTCTATCTCTCACATACACGCGTGCTTACAGTGATCATTGAATTGTGAAGAGTTAGAGACGTTAGATAAAAGGGATTTTAGAAAACAGCACGGTGATGATTTAGTGTCTACCTTTCTTTCCATTGGCAATCGACCTTGCAAGCAGAAGACAAAAAATAGTCATACTTAAATTTTCTTAGAAAATGAGTATTGAGTATATAAGCGGAGTTGAGCTCAAGGAGTTTTAACGTTTTTTAAATTACACATAGCAATAATTTGTACACAACTTTAGGAATTTAGCAAAGTTAAGGCCGTTCTACATTCTCTACGAAACATCCACAGATCCTCCTTTATAATGGAGAGTTAGTAGTGTATCATCCTCTAGCTTACTTTGTTTTTGCAATTGATATCCCTGTTTTCAAGCTTTTCACGTATGCCTTTACCATCCGATTATCCATCAAAACTTCTTTTCAACTAACAATTATCAAGTCAGTTCTTAAATACGTAATTTTCATTGCTGAAATGTCCTTCTAGTTGATATAGTTGTCAAAAAATTAGATAAAAAAGTTAAAGGGACATTGCAAAGCATCAAGAAATTTATAACACTATTTGAATTTCGAATTCGTGATGCATGGTGAAAAGCAAGTGACAATCTCTAGTTACCCCTCGATTTAGGTTTCATAAGCATCGATTGTGGTGCACCTAATGATTACCATGACGACTAGCTCAACATATACTACAAAGCCGATACAAGGTTTGTAGATTCTGGGACTGATGGATTTATGAGATGGGCTTAAGGCCCATCCACTCAAGTTGGGCCCAAAAGGCCCGGCCCACGGGAATAAGGCCCGTGGAGGGGGAAGGTATAAAAGGGAGGAGAGAGAGAGAGAGAAGACAACGTTTTGCAATTAAAACGTACGTCTTCTCTTCTCCCGCGCACTCTCTCCCTTCCAAAAGGAAACAGTAAGCAAACGGCCCTTTCCTTCTTCCTTCAAGGCGTCATCGGATCGAACGGGGCTAGAATTTCTTCCTCTTCTTCAGCGTTGGTGTTTAATCTGTGGCTAACAAGGTACGCTTGAATCCGTGGTGTGCTTTACGATCGGTGATGCGTGTTTTCCCGGGCTTCGTCTTCCGCATTGATTTAGGGGTTCGATTCGGTGTCGAATCCGGTTTTCGGGGATCCGTTATTCCCAACAGGGACAAACATGCAGGTGTCTACCCAGGTCATCTACCAAAACAACCTACAACAATCAAAGAATCTTAGGATCTTCCCCAATGGAAAAAGGAATTGTTACACATTAATGCCCGATAAAGGAAAGGGCAACCCATATTTGGTCAGGGCTTCATTTTGGTATGGGAATTATGATGGGAAGAATCAAACCCCAGCATTTGACCTCCATATTGATGTTAACTATTGGAACACGGTGAACTCTTCGTCTTGTATAAGCAAAGAGATTTTTTACACTCCTCCAAGAGATTATATACAAGTTTGCTTGGTGAATACTGGCTCGGGAGTTCCATTCATATCAGCTCTCGAGTTGCGGTTGATGAATAACTCGACTTATCAGATCAATTCCGGTGCACTTGTAACCAACTAGAGATATAAATTAGGGAGCCTAAACACATATAGGTGATTTTCTTTGTTATTGCCTATGATATCCAGACGTTGATCACATTCATCAGTCTGTAAATGACATGTTGGTGTATACACATTTACTAAACATGTGATTTCACATTATGCAAAGCATGAACAATAGAAAACGTGCTATTATTCCCAAACCAATTTGTGTCGGCTTGTTCATCATCTTGCACTTATTGTTATGATTATTTTTGCGTCGGCATTAATAGGCATCCAGAAGATGTATGTGATCGCATCTGGAACAATGAGACTTATAGCGGAGGTTTGTCGTCAGTCAGCAACACGACGGCCATTGCGACAAGTACAAGCAATGATGCCTATAAGGTTCCGCCTGAAGTTTTGATGTCCGCCATACAAGCACAAAATGTCACTGATCCTCTGAGTTTGTTTTGGACCTCAAACGACTCCACTATTGTCTGGTATATATACTTCCACTTTGTGGAATTGCAAATGCAAAAGGATCAATTCAGAGAACTCACAGTGTACGTACAAGACACATTCGTGAAAACTATCATGCTCAAGAACCTAAAGCCAATGACCATAGCTTCATTGCCCATAAGTGAACATAATTTGAGCTTCACTATTAATGCGACAGCCCACTCTAGCCTGCCACCGCTCCTCAATGCCATCGAGTTTTTCACTACGATGCAGCTTCCAAATTCACCGACTTTTCTTGATGACCGTATGTATATATCTATGCTCTCACCTAAGTTTTTGCTTGAATGCTCTCTGATTTCCTTATGATCGTAACTCTTTATTTGGTGGTTTAGTCAATGCCATGTATGACATCAAGAAAACATATGGGGGTGATTAGAGCAAGCTGGCAGGGTGATCCATGCATTCCTACACAGTACTCATGGAATGATCTGAATTGTAGTTCTAATAGTTCTCCAAGAATCATCTCATTGTAAGTCTACAAAAACATATTTTCTGTGACACAATGCTGCATTGGAACCGCACAAGTCTCGAAAGATAAGTTTACTTGACAATAACTATAGTACAGATTGGTAATACATAATGCGAAGAAAGGAAGATTTTGAAAATTAAGTCTCTAAATTGATGCCTTCCATGTTAAAAGTTTTTTTTTTACCGGAAAAAAATAAATAAATAAGCGGTGGGATTTTACTCTAATCGAGATAGCTGCTGATGTGCAGGAACCTGAGCTCTAGTGGACTGAAAGGACTGATAGCTACATCGATCTCCAATTTGACAGCAGTTGCATCCCTGTATGCATTAGCAGTTTTTTTTTTCTCCATTTTATTTAATTTGAACAGAAAGAGAATGGACGACACTAAGCCCAAAAAAAGCGACACGCTTCTTTATCATTAGCATGATGTTCATTATCTACCTGACCCTGTTTTATGCATTTCAATAAGTACATGCATATGAAGTTTCTTAGCACTTTTTTGGCTTAAATTCAGGGATTTATCCAACAATTCATTAACTGGGTCCGTGCCAGACTTTTTAGCACAAATGCCGAACTTGAAAGTTCTGTGAGTCACTGAGCTTTTAACGGAAAGATTATGGGCGGTCATCTAGCTCGAGTAAATGGCTATCAACTTCTAATCATGGATATTTGCAGGAATTTAAGTGGAAACAACTTGAATGGCTCTGTTCCTCAAACTCTCTTGAAGAAGACGACAGATGGATCGTTACTACTTAGGTTCGCTCATTGCCACGCTATCGTAACACTTCATTTAATCACTGATTATTATCTATACAATCTGCTTCCTCTTTCCGTATGTTGCTGATCACACTGAAGAATGAACAGAATAAAAGTGATAACTGCTCTTGTAGTTTTCTCTTTGATCAACTTATGTATGTAATATATGCACGGTCGGATATCCAAGAATTCATGTGCTAATCTTTTGGCATTGACATGTACCATCGACGTTTTTCGACAGCTTAGATGGAAATCCAAATCTTTGCCAATCAGACAACTGTCAGACCAGCAATGTGCAGCCGAAGAAAAAGGGCATCTCTATTGCTCCAATCATTGCATCAGTTGCAGCCGCTCTGGTCTTGATTTTAGTGGGAGCTCTTGCAGTATTGTGGATAATCAAAAGAAGACAAATCCAAAGTAACTCTCTTGTGTATTGCATAGACAAGAGAAATCAAAAGTTTTACATGTGATTTTCTCAATCCGGGTTGGGTTTTCAACCCCAAACTGGTTTAACTGGTCCAATTGCTCATGGCCCTTTCGACAATCGGGCCCGGAAAAAGTGAACATGAATCTTGCTTCTGTGCATCACTGTTTCACGTTAAAAAACCTATGCACGCATTATTTGTTGATAGTATCATAATCGCGTCAACGCGTACCCACATCTCGTGTAGATAAAGGCACGAATAATTCCTCATTTGGTTGAGGTAACTCGCTTCGCTCTTTCTGGTTCATTTTTCATAACATGGTCTCTTCTTTATTTAAGTCATTACATACTTCTTCAAGAAGATTCTATTTGCACTTAAGGCATATGATATCAGACCGACGGTCACAATCCGCTTAACTCTGTTAAGGTTATATAATTTGCTTTTCATTTCTCCAGATGTTACTACTACTACTACAGCTACAAACTCTACCAGAGGAGAATCTACTGGGACATTGAGGTTGTCAAAAAATCAACTTTTTACATCCACTGAGATTACAAGAATTACTGATAACTTTGGAACAATAATCGGAGAGGGAGGATTTGGGAAAGTTTACTTGGGCAGACTTGACAATGGCACTAAAGTCGCGGTAAAATTGTTATCTCGATCATCAAAGCAAGGCTACAAGGAGTTTCATGCAGAGGTTCGAAACATTACTGCAACTAGAATCAATGTCATGTCTTCGATTTTTTGGGTGTTCTACTCATGACAAGCTCTGAAACCTCGATGTGCAGGTGCAACTCCTGATGGTTGTTCACCATAGAAATCTAGTTTCACTTATCGGATATTGCGAAGAATTTGAAAACATGGCACTGATTTATGAATTCATGTTCCATGGAAATGTTCAACGACATTTGTCAGGTTTGTCGCATATTTCCTTCTCCAAATTCTAACCAGATAAAGCATCACTTGGACTCTCGCTACATGACAGGACAACACGTGTCGATTTACATTTTATCTCAACTCTGTTCTTTTATAGTTCAGGCTTTTGGATTAATCGGTCAAGTGACATATTCATTTATAGCACAATGGAAATGAAATTAACTTTCTCAGCAAATGAATAAGTTGGAGAACAGGATTTTATATCTTTTGTGATTGGAATACTTCCTTAATCCTCTACTTTCAAGCAGCACAAAGCCCGAATGTTTTGAGTTGGAGCCAGAGACTACAAATCGCAATCGATGCAGCTCAAGGTACATAAAGTAGATTGATGAAATCTTTGTTCACATATCCACAAGTCAAGCAACACAGTACGCTTCATTAAGTTTTCTTTTTTGTTGGTGGTGCAGGTTTGGAGTACCTGCATAATGGTTGTAGACCTCCCATTGTCCATAGAGATTTAAAGACGTCGAATATTTTACTAAATGAAAACATGCAAGCAAAGATTGCTGATTTTGGATTATCGAAAGCATTTGCAACAGAGCATGATTCTCACATTTCAACTCACGTAGCAGGAACGTTTGGTTATCTTGATCCAGAGTAAGCAACTCGAACCACCAATTCTAAATACAAAGACCATTCCACCTAGGAAGCAAAATAACTGTACTTATTTAGACCAGCGCGACAGGCCCATACATTTTTTTCGTACATGTTTATGTTGAATACACGTTTGTATGTACGTTTTTGTAAAGGCAGTCTCGGCAATTATTGTCCTAATCAAAGCAACAATTCCTTTTGAATCCTCAGGTTTTATACATCTGGAAACTTGAGCCAGAAGAGCGACGTGTACAGCTTCGGCGTAGTTTTATTTGAGCTAATCACAGGACGCCCGGCCATTATGAGAAGTCCAGAGGGCAGCAGCATGAACATACTTCACTGGGTGACTCCACTCATAGAAAGAGGGGACATCCAAAGCATTGTCGATCCCAGGTTAAATGGCCAATTCAGCATCAATTCTGCATGGAAAGCGGTGGAAATAGCCATGTCGTGTGTGCCGATTATGGCAGTCCAAAGGCCGGACATGAACCATGTTTTGTCAGAACTAAAAGAAAGCTTGACGGCAGAGATCGGTTCAGGAAGAATTGAGTCTCTTGAGATTACCTCAATTGACGTTGATATCACTCCAGGTGCTCGTTAACCATACTTCATCTATAAGGTTATCATGTCCATCTTCCTTGTATAAGTCGTTGGTTATTAGATTGAACGGATTCGAAAACTTTTGGGCAAAATCTGCGCTTGTGACTTTAAATTGCGAGTGATACATATTGGGGTTGTTGCTTTTCTAGCTTAGTGAATAAATGAGTGAATGGGAGAGTTCACTTCACACTTCGGCCCCTCTTTACAAGGTTACAAACTGTACAGTTATCAAGACGTTGATAGCTAGCCTTGCTCAGCTATCCATGTGAACCCCTGTATAACGCAGCAGAGGAAAAATGAATTTCTTTCGTTGTTATACTCTCTGTTTTATGAACCAAAGTCATCTTTTGACAATCTTTGCCGCCCACAACCACCAAAGTACTAGCCACCTGACCACCACGAGAAGCCGAAAGAGCAGCATTCACGTCACCCAATCGGCATCGCCTCTCATCGAACAATAGGATATAGAGAGCATCATAAATCAGAGGCAACACGGGCAGTTCAGAGCGGCATCTGCTGTTAACTAGTCGAGGCTGCAATGTCGTGTGTGGTCGTGACTGCGAACGAGAGGCCGAACATGAACCCGCATGCTGTTAGAGCTGAAGGAATGCTTGACTCTCTCTAGGCGAGGTACCTGATCAACCGAGGGATTTTGTTCTACTTCACCCTTCACGATCGCTGCTTGTGATTTGGATAAATGTCTGCGAAAATATGCCACGAGACAGTGCTGAATGTGCTCCAAAACCTTCCTTGGGTTCTGTAATTGTGGACGATGTGATTTTCTCCAATCTCACGTCACTGATGAATTTTTCTAATGCATGAATCTTGAAAGCACCCCTTGCATCTATGAAGTGAGTAAGGGAACATTCAGCAGGGTGGTCATCTGTCCATGAACAATCGCCACAGCTTTCATAACAAAGAAGACGTGGTAACAAATATACTCCCAATTATAGACTAAAAGGGAAATCCAATTAAGCGTTAAATCTGACATACTTTCGTGATCAAACCCCTTCCCAAACAGTATATCTCGATGACTTATTCAATTTATATAGTCGGATAGATTAAAAGAGAAATAAGGCGTTAAATCAACATATCTTTGTGATAATCTAATGATTATCTATGCAATTAATAGGTACCTATATCGACGACCAGCGACGGAGGAGACTCCATGATCGGCAAATCCCGAGCGCTCGTCCCTCAATCACAGAGCACCTGTTCAATAGAAACCGAAATTCGCCTCAAAACAATGGGGCAATCAACGATAATCAAGAAGATTCTCGAAACCTACCAGAGTCTCCCGACGGAAGGAGAAGGGACTTCTTTGGTGCGAGGGGAAAGTATTAGTAATAGCTACTAGCTAGGGCCGTCAAAATGGTTTGCTCTTGAAGGAACGAGATGGGCCCCAAAGTATCTCCTGAGCCCAAAATTCGAAATGGGCCCCTGCAGACCCGGAACCGGCTCTTCAGTCCGTGCCGTGCTGACCTGGAATTTGGGCCTGCGTGGGTTTTCATTTGGGAATGCCTCTCTCACACGGAGCGACAAAGAAATTATGGGAAGACATATTGAATGGGGCTTCATCATTGGGGCGAGGGGCTTGACGACGAGGGATGTCGGCCGGAGATGGTGGGGCTATGTCGGAAGGGTGTAGTGGTGGCTTGGAAGAAACTAAGCTTTGTTGCTTTTGGGAAGAAGACGGGTTGCAAACGGGCCAAGCGCACCGGGCCTTGTGGGAACCGGCCTCAACAGACCGAGTTCGATCGCCAAGGATCTAGAAATTAGAATATTTCTTTCCTTTTTAGGGAGGAAAAAAAGCTTAGGAAATTGACACAACTAGTCGAGAGAAAGAAAAAAAAAAAAAAACTAGCTGGAATTGGGGGTAAGGGGAGGAAGCTCAACCTCTTCAAACAATAGAGCGTGTAGGCAGGACGCCAAGTTTCCGGACTGCCACTGCTAGTCCCTTATGGTCTTCGGACCTATAGATCCAGCACTACGTCCAATTAACGTCTGAATTACTCGACTTTGTTATATAATAATTTAAATCAATAATGCAGTTTTTTTTTAATCTACATTGGGAAGAGGATAGTGCATGTGTGTGGTGAAATTTGTTAACATTTAGACAGCAAAGAGGTAAGGCAAGAAGTTTGCACGCGTGGATCCGGTGGCACATATATAGTACATGGTAGATTTTTTTCGTTCCTATTTATGTCGTAAGTATCCTATTCATTGATCACTTGAACGTACAATATTGCATTTTATAGCTTTGATATCGTGCAATATCGGCACATTCGTGGCTCCATTTCCGCGTGATTTTTTCCAACATATACACATACTAAATAGGCCTATGTAATTGTTGCAAAAAATAAGTGATCAAATAAATAGTAAATGAAACAAGAAAATAAATCAAATATTGAATTACATGGTTCGATTGATGTGATCTATTCCATGTGGAAAGCAATACAAGATTTCATTATTGATCACGGCAATACAATGAAAATTATAAGCATACTCGAGTCTTTTAAACACTTTCAATGTTTTTCAGCCCCCAATTATACCGTAAAATTTTTTTGCAGTATTTTACCCTCATGATTTCTTACAAAATACTCTATCAATCTCACAAAGGATTTAGATGTCTTATCATAAAATATATTGGCATTAAAACACTCACATACTCTTCATGACGTAATTCACAAAATCACTGCACAATTGATTGTTACGACCAAAAATTCCTCCGCCCACTAATGGGCAAAAGCCATATAATTAATATTAGGATTCAAAATAATAAGTAAAAAAAAAAAGAAGCCTTTTAGTTGTCTCAGATTAGGAATTCAGCTTCAACATGAATTTCTTGCTTGCTCAATCGTCAAACAAGTTCTATAGGATAATTATCTAAGATGTCCTAAATATATTAACAGATGCTAATTTAGTTGTAAACCTTTGAATTTGACCAATTTAGTTGTAAACTTTTTATCGATTGGCCAATATATTCCTTCTAGCCAATTTTGGTAGAAAAATCATTGACCTTGACACTAGTCATCATACGTGGCACAGCTGCCATTAACGTGAACAATGTTTACAATTTTTTTTAAAATTGAATTGTAACATATTTTTTATTTTCTTTTGCTTTTTCATTGTCACCAACGAAGGTTCACTAGAGGAGAGACTACAAGCCCTCGTCGATTTGTGGGCTAGGGCGGTCAGCATTCATATTAGTGTGGGATCTACTCCTTCAAGAATTTATGACTCACAACAAGCTGTTATTTTCAAAGTAGTGAAAAAGCCGCTATGCTAGCAAAGCCTGAAAAGCCAACAATGATGATGAAAATCCCATCAACTCTTTTTGCCCTTCAGTGTAGGTCTTAAATCTTTTCTTTGCGACAAATGGATCAAGTCAAACTAAGCCTAGATCGATGTTAGCTCTCAGCTAAATGGATCTGAAGGAGTACTCGATGTTAAGAAAAGCAAGAATAACAGAAGCTCCTCAACTGATGCTATCACTGATACCAGTAAGAACAAGGGAAGCAAAGAACAGGGGAAGCAAGATATACAAAAGCAATAAAGAGAAAACATATGAAGAAGAGGAAGTAGAGTATGTACGTGCTACTGAGAAGAATGAGAAGAGAACCTGTTTCGAATACTTTGTATAGTGCTGCAAGTCCTGGCTAGTCTCGGCGGTTAGTCTAGTGAAATTCAGTTCGGAAGTTTGTCAGTTTTGCTTCAGTTTGTTAAACTTTCTTCAACTCGATTCAATACCTGAAAACAGATTTCAGAGATAGTCCTTGTATATAAAAGGCTAACTCTCGATTGAATGTAATACAATGAAAACATAATATACAGAAGTTCTTCATCTCAAGATCTCTCTCAGATTCTTCATCCCAATTTCTTCTTTGCGCATAAACTTCTTCATGGTATCGAGCTGCTGCATCCTGAAGAAATCATCTTGATGCTGTACAAAATAGTGAGATCTACACCAGATCGAAGTTAGATTCGAAGCTTCTTTGATCTCTGAAGATATCTGTATCTTCCAACAAAGATCTGTGAGTTGGTATTTTTCATTCACATCTAAATCTTCATCAGCAATATTCTCGTTGCAGCATACTGCAAATCAGTAGAATTTGTGTTTGCAACTAGAGTTGATCAGAGATCAGGAAGAATAGAATGGCAGCAAGAAGTTTGAGATATCCTTTTCCTATTCATGTTAATATCTCGAATTTCGTTACCATCAAATTAGCTGAGAATAATTTCCTCTTGTGGCAAGCTCAATTCTATAGATTATTAAGAAGCCAAGATCTATTCGGTTTTGTGAATGGGGAAATTTCACCACTTGCAAAGACAGTACAGGTTGAAGAAGGAGGTCAAATTTCTGAGATCCCTAATCCTGATTATAATGATTGGATAAAGACAGACCAACTTGTATCTTCTTGGATTAGTGGTGCAGTATCAGAAAATATACTCAGCCTGATAATTGGTTTAAACACTGCTTATGAAGTTTGGCAAACTCTGTTAAATCGGTTCACAAAAAAATCAGTAGCTAAGGAGTTCGAGTTAAGAGGAAAACTATAGGCTTGCCAGAAACGTGAACAAACATTATCGGCATATCTCAGGGAGTACAAGTCAATATGTGATCAATTGAATGCCATAGGGAAACCAGTTGATGAAATCACAAAACTATTTGGAATTCTAGAAGGACTGGGATTTGAGTATGAAAGTTTTAAAACTACAATCTATTGCTTGAAGCCTCAACCAGAATATGATGAAGTAATCTCACACTTAGAAAGATTCGAAGCCAGGTTACAAAATTATTCTTTAAATCAATTCAGACCTAACCTAGCTTACTATGGCCAGAGGAAAACTGAGGCTATACATAAAGAAGAGGCTGACAGAGAATATATATACAACAAAATGCTATTCTTAGAGGATCAAGAGTAAATAATCGTGGAGGAAGAGATTATGGAAGAGGAAGAACATATAATGCTAGATATAGGAACTCTGGTTATCCTGGAAGAAATATGAGTTACAAAAATAATGACTCAAACTATGAACAAGAAAATCAGCAGTTCAAACAAATCAATACCTCCTCTGGCTTGGGCCCTGTTCAAGGATTTAGACCATACAATGTATCAGCACAAAGGTATTCTGATATCAGGTCATATCCTGCACCAAATTCAACTCTTCACAAAAAGGTACAAGTGGAGAAACCAGCAGAACACACTCGACTTGAGTGTCAAATCTGTAAGAGGCCTGGTCATGATGCCTTACATTATTGGTATCGGTTTGATAATTCCTATCAAGCTGAGGATATACCAACCGCACTAGCAGCACTACATATCGAGGAGGCAAATGATCAAGAATGGTATCCAGACACTGGAGCAACAACCCATAATACCTCCAATATTGGTATACTTCATAGTCTTTCTAAAAATAACAATGCTGATACAGTCATGATAGGTAATGGTCTGTGTTTACCTGTCAAATACATTGGTAATGCAATACTGAATACTGCAATTACTGCCTTGCCTCTAAATGATGTGCTGATTGTTCCTAAGATTAAGAAAAATCTTCTATCAGTGTCAAAATTCACTGATGATTACCCTTGTTCCTTTATTTTTGACAAAAATGGTGTGTACCTCAGGGACAGCACAACCAACACAACCATGAAGCTAGGAAGGAAGGTTAGAGGGTTGTACAGAGTAGACCCTCATGTTGCAAAAGTCTATTTCACACAAAGATAGAGAATTGTTGCAGAGAGTATCTGGCATGAACGACGGGCTCATACAAATCAGAATATCTTGAAGCATTTGAGGAATCAAAATCTGATTCAGTATAACAAAGAACCACAGTCTGTATGTAGAAGTTGCCAAATAGCTAAGAGTACTGCTCTTCCTTTTCCATTATCAAGTTCTACAGCTATAAAACCTCTAGAACAGATTCACTGTGATATCTGGGGACCTTCTCCAGTTAAATCTTTTCAGAATTTCAAGTACTATGTCATTTTTGTTGACAATTTCTCTCGGTTCAGTTGGATATATCCACTAAGGCTGAAGTCATATTTCTACAGTATTTTTCTCATGTTTCAAAAGTTAGTAGAAAATCAGCATAACTGTAAGATCAAGATCTTTCAGTGTTATGGTGGAGGAGAGTTTATTAGCCAAAAATTTAGAACTCACTTACAAAACTGTGGCATTCAACAGCATATCTCCTGTCCATATACACCTGAGCAGAATGGGATACCTGAAAGGAAGCATCGACATATAGTTGAACTTGGTCTGGCTATGCTATACCATGCAAAAATTCCATTAAAATTTTGGGTAGATGCATTTGTAACAGCCAACTATATTGTTAACATTCTTCCTACTCAAAGATTACAGATGATGCAGTCTCCTTCAAAGACAAATTATATCAAAGCATAAACCAAGATATGACCATCTCGGAACCTTTGGCTGTGCTTGTTATCCCCTGTCTTCGACCATATGCACAGAATAAGCTTGATCCACGGTCACTAACCTGTGTCTTTCTTGGATACAGCGATCACTATAAGGGATATCGATGCCTTCTCCCTACTGCTGGTCATGTCTACATTAGTCGGCATGTAGTGTTTGATGAAAATTTTTTCCCATTCTCTAAGAAATTAGCAACAATTTACCCTTCCTACACACACTTGTATAAATTGTGGACAGAAGAAGAACAGTTCCTAGCTTCCTCCACTACAAACCACATAAAACATTCTGCTTCTCAGTATACAGATTGGGAACAAGAAGCCACAGCTAATCAAACAAATGGAGTAATCTCACCTGAATGCACAGAACAAGCAGTTTCTGTCTCACCAGCTGAAATTACTATGGATCAAGTATCCACCACTACTCAGGATAGTCCACAACAAGTTGAAGAACCTATTTCCATAACTGAGACATTAGATGAACCAAATATGGAACAACACACTTCAAATAATCAGACAGATTCACAAGGTACATTACCTACTCACCCTGTGCAGACTAGGTCTAAGTCTGGCATTATCAAGACCAATCCTCGGTATGCATGTCTTGCTGTATATGAAGTACCTACTGAACCAAAAACAATCAAATCAGCCTTAGCACATAAAGGCTGGTATAAGGCAATGACAGAAGAGATGGATGCACTTTATCAAAACAAAACTTGGGAATTAATTCCTCGAACTGGTCAAATGAATGTCATTGGCTGTAAGTGGGTATTTAAAACAAAGCTTGCAGCTGATGGTAGTCTTGATAGACTTAAGGCTCGACTGGTTGCTAAAGGATTTCATCAAGAAGAGGGCATTGACTTTATAGAAACATTTAGTCCAGTCATCAAACATGCTACAATTCGCATAGTTCTATCTGTTGCCATGATGAAACACTAGCCAATCCATCAACTAGATGTCAAAAATGCATTCTTACATGGTACATTGAATGAGATAGTTTACATGGAGCAGCCTCCTGGTTTTCAAGATCCCAAGAAACCTCATCATGTATGTCTACTCAGGAAATCTCTTTATGGATTTCGACAAGCTCCTCGAGCCTGGTTTGACAAGTTCAGCAACTTTCTGCTTGAATATGGGTTCTTTTGCAGCTCGACTGACCCATCCTTGTTCATCTATCATAATGATACAGACACTATTCTTCTACTACTATACGTTGATGACATTATCCTGATTGGAAGCTCCTCTCACTTACTTTCCAACCTCATCCATTCTCTAAGTCTTCAGTTCTATATGAAAGATCTTGGCCCTTTACACTACTTTCTTGGCATTGAAGTCAAAAATGCTTATGATCATCTATTTCTTTGCCAGACTAAATATGCCAGAGATCTTCTTACTCGAGCTCATATGCTCGAGTGCAAACCAATTACTACTCCTATAGCACTAAAACCAACTGTTCTGATAAATGACTCTGCTTCACTACCCAATCCTGCCGAGTATCGAAGCTTAGTGGGTGGCCTTCAGTATCTGACTTTAACAAGACCTGACATTGCATATGCCACAAATCAACTATGTCAGAAATTACAAAAACCCACTGTTGCAGACTTACATAAACTCAAGAGAGTTTTAATATATGTCAAAGGCACTATAAGCCTTGGAGTCTTTATTCACTCTCGAAGCTCTCTCCATCTGTATGGGTTCTCATATGCAGATTGGGCAGGATGTGTTGAAACAAGAAGATCAACAACAGGTTTTTGTACATACCTTGGCTCCAATCTCATATCTTGGGCAGCAAAGAAACAATCCACAGTCAGTCGATCCTCTACAGAAGCTGAGTATCGTGCTCTTACTTCTACATCTGCTGAACTTACCTGGATAAGCTTTGTCTTACGTGACATAGGATGCTCATTGACTCGTCCAACACAGCTCTTTTGTGACAATAAGTCAGCCATTTCTCTCACTATCAATCATGTTCTTCATGCTCGCACCAAACACATTGAGATAGACTTTCATTTTGTTTGAGAAAAAGTCTCATCAGGGTCCCTACAAGTGAAATATGTTCCAAGTAACTATCAACTTGCTGATATATTCACAAAACCTCTCTCGTATTACACATTATTAGCTACGAATCAAATTAGGAATCGGTTTCTCACCCATTCCCAATTTGAGGGGGGCTGTTAAGAAAAGCAAGAAGAACATAAGCTCCTCAACTGATGCTATCACTAATACCAGTAAGAACAGGGGAAGCAAGATATACACAAGCAATAAAGAGAAAACATATGAAGAAGAGGAAGTAGAGTATGTACGTGCTACTGAGAAGAATGAGAAGAGAACCTGTTTCGAATACTTTGTATAGTGCTGCAAGTCCTGGCTAGTCTCGGCGGTTAGTCTAGTGAAATTCAGTTCTGGAAGTTAGTCAGTTTTTGCTTCAGTTAGTTAAACTTTCTTCAACTTATTCAATACCTGAAAACAGATTTCAGAGATAGTCCTTGTATATAAAAGGCTAACTCTCGATTGAATGTAATACAATGAAAACAGAATATACAGAAGTTCTTCATCTCAAGATCTCTCTACAGATTCTTCATCCCAATTTCTTCTTTGCGCATAAACTTCTTCACTCAAGACACTCAAAAAGGCAATAGATGTCGTATCTCTTCTACTTGATCTATGCACGTTAGTTTAAGGGCATCTCAATTATTATAATCACGTCTGCATGTTTTCTTACGCTGATTCGTCTCAATTGAATGGATCTGAAGGAGTACTCGAGACACTCAAACACTGAGAACCACAGACAACAGCAACAACAACATCGTACTTAAAGAGTGAACCACACTAAGTGCGCAAGAGCCGGGCTGAAAGAGTGAACCCACCAAGTGCTCTCACATCAATTTCATCCCGTTCAACCTCAGGCCACGTTTACAAAGCACGCGCAAGACACTATTAATTTAATCTTATTTAACAAAAGAACGCCT
Organism: Eucalyptus grandis; assembly: GCF_016545825.1. Classification (NCBI taxonomy): domain Eukaryota; kingdom Viridiplantae; phylum Streptophyta; class Magnoliopsida; order Myrtales; family Myrtaceae; genus Eucalyptus; species Eucalyptus grandis. The sequence goes on along the minus strand of NC_052619.1, from coordinate 16,676,605 downwards.
TTTTTAAATAAAAAAAAATATTGATTACAGATATCACGGGGGAAATAAAAGAAGCCAAGATCTAGGGATATAAAAGAAACCAACTGTCCGAATCAAAAATTTCAGGTCGAATTTTCTTAGGTTTTGGTTCGTAAATAAAACAATGGATTTCCGATGGTTCAGTTTGGTTTTTGAATCATAAAGTTGACCGGAAACACATAGCTGAATATGCTTCAAAACCAAAATAATCGAAGTAAAATGCTAAGCACGTTGACGAACATAGAAAAAGGAACCATAACTTTCTTGCAGGCTTGTGCAATTTTCGACCCTCCATCTGCCGTCGTCTCCATTGTCGCCTTTGATCCCATCGAATATGCCGTCATCTCCACGATGGTCTTCAATCCCGTTGGATATGCCGGTGTCGTGGCCTCTACCGTCATCCTCACTGCCTCTGTTGTAGCTGATGTAATATGAACGCGGAAGCTAACCGGAACGCAGGTCTCGCCGGCTTCTTCTTGTTCTTCGTGCGGGGGCTCCTAAAGCAGAGCTGCTGTAGGGTTGGTTAGGGCGTGCATGGAAACGTTTCTAAGAAACGTTTCGGAACACTTATGTACGGATTTTGTTCCTGGGAACAAAAAAGAACAGAAATGCAATTTGTTCCCGGAACAAAATAAGAACAAAAAAGAAACAACAAATTGTTGTTTCTTGTTCCAAAAACAGAAATGAAGAAACGTTTTTCTCTTCTCTCTCTTCTTCTTCTCTTCTTCTTTTCTTCTTCTTTTTCTTTTTTTCTTTCGCCGGTCGCCGGCCTCGGCCATGGTCGACGACCGGCCGTCGAGGGCCGGCGATGCCGTTGAGGGTCGACGACCTCGCCGGAGCCTCGCCCGCGCCGGCGAGGCCGAGCCTTGCCTCGCTCGAGGGAGAACGGTTAGGGTTCGGCGAGGGCTCCGGAGGATGGTGCGACGGCAGCGTGGCACTAGAGGCTTCGGGATCGAGACGGCGTCGAGCTGCGGGCTTCGGGGTGTAGGTGGTCGGCTCGACGGCGGGCGGCGAGCCTCACCGTGGCTGGGCGAGGCTGCCGGCCCCGTCGGCCGGTCGCCAGAAGAAGAAAGAAATAAAAAGAAAGGAAAATGGAAAATAAAATAAAAATATTAAAAAATTAAAAAGAAACAAAAAAGAATAAAATTTAGCAAACGTGTTTCTACTCATTTTTTATTCCCGGAACAAACGTTACCAAACGCGTTCTTTTGTTCAAAAACCGTTCCCCGGAACAGAAACACTTTTTTTTGTTTCTGTTCCCTGGAACAAAAAAAGAACAGAAACGTTACCATTCGCACCATTAGCCGCGCGTGTGAAGAAAAAGAAAGCCATCAGAGAAAAATAAAATTTATTTCAAGACCACTTATCACGCTGCAATTAAATTCAGATCGGTTTATTTCAATGAAATCTTCATGATTAAGGAAAATATTTTCTTGAAAATTATTTTGAAGAAAAATGGTTAGTTTCTATTATTTTGTGGTATATAGAAAGTAATTTCCTTCTTGCCAAAATGGGAAGTTATTTTCACCCATATCGAGCGGACTGTCGAGCAAAGGAGGGAATATTCTCGGCGAACAGTGACATACTTCACTGAAAGGAGAATTCGATCTGGGTAGGGAATGAGTGAGGCTAGCCAAAGTATATTTTTATGCCCGCAATATAGTTTGAGGAGATGGGATAGTGACTCTCGCCATGGCTAAGGAATAACATCATCTCTGATTTCGGGGACATAACTATATTTGCTCAAATAGAGTGCAAGAAGTGCAATAAGATGAGCCACTCTAACTCAAGCCAAGCCAGCCGTGGCATAATTGCACGTAAGAAAGCAATATCTATAATTCATGACTACGTATATAAATTGACCTCAGTCAAATTGGCATACTACGGCACGGTTTCTTATGAATGATTTTCTTCGTCATGTAAAAATTATTCTTGAAGAAAAGACGTAAAAGAAAGAGTTCTCATATGGGAAGCGTAATTTCTGCTCATGTAGTCTTTTTAATTTTTAACATTATGAGGAGGGGGCTCGAGGAGAATGACTGCCATCCACAGGTATATAGCCATTCGCATGTGTATCGCCACGATGAAAATCTTTCTGTCCTTGTGCCGCAACAATCCATGCCACGGCGCAAGTCGACAAACAGAGAGAGAACTTGCCGGAGTAGGGCAAGACTGGAACCCACGGAACGGCGGAGCTTCGAGGGGGAGCTGAAGGTCATGACCAACATGGAGCACCAGATGAGGATGACGATACGGGAAGAGGAGGAAGAGCCTTGCTCATTGCCATCCTTCACGTTTTGAGCTTGTTATAAACTTTTGGGATGCGAGATGGTAAAGCACCCTTTGCACCCTTGTTATAAACTGTTTAGCATTCTTTTTGCTCTCTTTTAAGATACTATTTGTTTCATGAAAAATAAATTATTTGGAAAATACTTTTTCTAAAAATTATCGCTTATATATATTATTTACAAACATAAATGAATGAAGAATATTTTCGTCGTTCACAAAAATATCTAGACATAAATTGTTATCGGTAATAATGACATTTATCATCGATTAATACTATAAGTTGAATCAAATCCATGTACTTTGGCTAGAATTGTTCTTGGCATCCACCGCATACTAGAAGGTAAAAATTATTTAATTAAGATAATCCTGATTAACTGAATGATGTGGTCTCTTTGTTTTAGACACTTTCCACGTGATAGAAGAATGATGTAATTCCAGACAAGGCTTTCACGACATTCAACGTGATGGAATCTTCGACATGAAAACACCGCCGTTTTCTCTGTGAGGGTGTCGATTGTCCATCTCTTTTGTCCCACATTTTGGTCCCCTCTATTTCGCAAAACATAAATTATTTAAGTTTTTTTTTTTTAAATAATCACTAATATCATCTATAAAAATTAAGGAAATATTTCATCATTCATAAAAATATTTAGATATAAACTGTTATCGATAATGAAAACTATTTTTATTAACTGATTAATTTTAGATAAAATAAATATAATTTTTTATTTATTTTTAACGGAACGAATGGGCCTTTAATTACACTTTTATGTGTAACTCCAATTTTTTTTTTTTTTTTTTTTACCAACTTGTTGATATCACATATGTGCACAACAACGTTAACATTCTGATCAAAAACATTCTTGTTGCTATTATGGGTCAGATGAAAATCGTGAATTCGAACTCTCTCCAAATTTGTTGGACTTTATTTTTCAAGAGGTGGAAATGCTTGTGGCAAGAACTAGGAGTGAACAATTTGAGATTCTATAAAGGTTCCACTTGAAACTTGGAATCTATTATTAGGTACATGTTTCTTATTTTTTGAACGAGGAACCTATCTATCGAAATCTAAAATTTGGAATATACCATATTACAGGTTCCAGAGTCCAACAAGTTTTTTTTTTCATTTTTAGTGAATGCAACAATAATGAACAAGCTAGACATGTGTGGCTTCTTAAAAATAATTAAACAGTGCCAGAAAAACTTCTTAAAAGAAATATATAGAAACCTTATTGATTGTCAACTTCAAATTTTTCTAGCATTTGGATAATTATTCATCTATGGGTTTTTCATGGTTATTTCATTCATCCCATAGTCTTTTAAAGAAACCATAAGTAGGTTGCAGCCATAATCATGAAAAAAGCAAATGAAAGAGAACAAAAATGAATTTAGGTCCTTGTTGACTATCCAAATATTTTATCTAAAAAATACTTCCTCGTGGAAGAATGATAAAGTAATGGAAAGACAAAACGGATTTTACTTTTTAACCCAATGGGTATCTCACTAAATTATATAACAAATCATGGAAAATGAACTCGAATTCATCTCTTATTTGTCTTTACAAAGAACTCACTAAAGTGATCCACAAATGTGCAAGATTCAATTAAACAAATGGATGGAGTTCATTAGCGTCATGTTCCGTGAATTCAATGATGGAAATCCCATAAGAACCAAAACGCATAGTTGTAAGTACACTATCAATGTCAAAAGTTATGTACAACGCTCACTTTGATGCCAAAAGTTTATTTTGGATCACTTAAGTACCAAAAAGTTTGAAAATGCCAACTCCGATTAGATTGATCGGAAATCCAACGTGACACTTTTTTATTAATTTTTTAAGCTAATGTGGCTTGCCAAAGAATACAGTCAGCATCTAAACCACAAAACGACGTGATTTGGTGTCTTTCCCCCAAGTCAAAACCCTAAATGCCCAAATTGAGAGAGAGAGAGAGAGAGAGAGAGAGAGAGAGAGAGAGAGAGAGAGAAGGCATGGCAGGGCTTCCTCGTCGTCTTTTTCCTTGAAGAAAAACACCAGCACCAGCCACTCCTTGAGCAGAGCCCAATCCACCATCTCCATCTACGCATAACTTGTTTCTCTCACCCTCCTCGTCTTCTCTCTCTCCACCTTCGACCCCTTTTCTTCCTCCTTCTCCTCTACCCTCGCCTCCTATTCTTCCCGTCACTTCTTGCTCGAGAAACAACCCCAGCCTCTCCTTACTCACCTAGTCGAGCAACTACGACGGAGGCCGAGCGACGGTGGCCAAGCGAGCTAGGTTGGCATTGGGCGAGGATTGAACAAAAAAAACCCTAATTTCAATCCCATATGAGCTATGCGGCATCATTTTTGTGAGGTCATCTACATACGACAGCAAAACGACGTTGTTTTCTTAAGAAGGATGAAAAACGACGTCGTTTAAAAGCCATGTCGATTTTTTTTTAATATATATATATAAATCACGTAATCATTTTGGTCGGAATCTCTCGCCGATAGCACCAAAATGATTGTTTTTCCTCCAATTTGGCACTTAAGTGATTCGATAGAAACTTTTGACATCAAAGTGAGCGCTGTACACAACTTTTGGCACTAATAGTGTACTTACCCTAAAACGCATTAATAAAAGGCAAAAAGAAAAGCAAAAGGCATAAATATTTTAGGTTTAGGAATCCCGGTCTAGTTTTGGTTCCAATTCCTATAGGAATCAAGAACTGAACTGGGAACCGCTAGTTTCGAAAAAGAGAAATCGGGAATCGAAATCTCCCTTTATAGAGTCGAGAATCAAACTCAATAGGTTAGGTTCGGTTCCCGATTCTACTCGGAAATCGTGCTCACCCCTAATAAGAACAACACAAGTGCTAAAAATAAAATTTCGCTCACTAGAGCGCCATTTCCAATTTGCACTATCGGAAAGGCTAATGTGGCCATCGGAAAATATTATTTTTAGTTTTTTGAATTTATTATTTTTTTTTTTTTTTTTCTTTAGGGCTAGCAAGGGTCACTGGTGATCCTTGCTGGCCGCAAAATCCTCGTCCTCGATCGCAAAGTCCTTGGACAAGGCCATCGAGGTCTTGCCGGTGACTGGTGAGGGCTCTCACCGCCTGGCTCTTACTGCGAAGGTTTTGGGCAATAACTTAGGGCCTTGCTAGTATTGGGTGAGGCCATGAGGACCCTCACCCAAGGTTGCCCAAAGTCAATGAGGCCTTGATGGCCTCATCTAGGGCCGCTGCAATCAAGGGCGAGGCAGCCAGTAAGGGTTTCATGCCCGGCGAGGGTCATCAATGATCCTCATCAGCCTAAAAAAAAAGAAAGAAAAATTTAAAAACATTTAAAAAATCAATATAGGACATTTGCCCAGAAGTGGCACTTAAGTAAATGATTTTGCTCCAATGTAACACTTAAATGAGCTAAAAAAGTTTTGATGCTTAATTGAACATCATACAAAAGTTTTGATATTTTTACTATTCTTATTTTGGCACGCTCCTTACATTATCAATAGAGAACGCGCGTTCCTCCTCTTGGCGCATGCCACCAGCCAAACAAATAAAAGCAACTTTCGTTCAACTTAATTTTTCTAAGTTCTGGCATTTTACTAAAACCAGAAAAATATTATAAAAAGTAAGATTCAACTCGAGGGAGGCTACGGGTGCATTTGTTTGTGTTTCTATTCAAAAATTATTCCGGAGAAAAAAAAAAAAAAAAAACCAACTATTTCATTACGGGGAACAATTTTGACCGAGAAAAGTTGCGTTTGGTAAACTTGTTCCGTAAATAAAAAAAATGAATATAAATACGTTTGGTAAATTTATATTCTTTTTTTGTTTCTTTTAATTTTTAATATTTTTATTTTATTTTTCCTTTATTTCTTTCTTTTTCTTTTTTTTTTTTTTCTTCTTTTGGTGGTGGTCGGCTATGCCGAGGCCGGCGACCGGCCGACGGGGCCGGCAGCCTTGCCCGGCCACGGCGAGGCCGGCGTCGTCGGCGCGGGCGAGGCTCGCCCTCGCCTTGGCGGGCGAGCTTGGCCTCGCCGGATCTGGGTGAGCCTAAGCTCGCCCGGCTAAGGCAAGGCTAAGCGTCGCCGGCGTGGGCGAGGCTCACCCTCGCCTTAGGCCGGGCGAGAGCTTGGCCTTGCCCAGATCCGGTGAGGCCGAGCGTCGGCCCCGACAAGGCTTAGCCTCGCCGAACTGGGGCCGAGCCTTGCCGGGGCGGCGACGCTCGGCGAGGTCGCCGGCCAAAGACAAAAAAAAAAGAAAAAAAAGAGAAGGAAATAAATGAGAGAAAAATTTGTTCTTCAAAAGTGTTTTCGGAATAAAGTAAAAAAAATAACATTTTTTTGTTTCTTATTTCCGTTCCAATTTTATTCGAGAACAAAAAAATAGATTTTGAACAAAAATGCAAACAAACGCGTTTACGTGCTTTTTTTTGTTTACGGGAACAAAAAAAAAAAACTTTTTGTTCATGAATAGAAAAAATAAACCCAACCATGCACGCCCAAAATTTTTGTTCATAAACAAAAAAAATAAATACAACCATGCACGCCCTACGTCATCGCAGCGCTTGACCCACTTCTTTTTCTCTTATTTTAAATACTTACCACCAGAAAATATCCCCCCCCTTCTCTCTCACTCCCACTAGCTTTTCAGCTCTCGCTCACACCAAACACAACCTGCCAAGTTTTCCCCCATCAACTTCTGTAATTTCCACTTTCCTTAGCCAACAGAGAAGTTAAGGAAACCCCCGGGCCAACCTCCGGCCCCTGATGTTGTCCTCGCCGCCGGAGCCGGCTCCCGCTTCGGCGGCGGCGAACGGCACGGCTCCGGCGGCGTCGAACGGCTCCATACCCGATTGGCTGCCGCCCACCCCGCCGGGGACGCTGCCGGGGCTGATAGTGGGGATTGGGATTGGGGGCCTGATTGTGCTGGTTGGGGTCGGCATTTTCGTGATTTTCTACCGGAGGAAGAGGAGGAGGAATGACCCTATACAAGGGCCTAAAGGTGAGTTTTTATCCTTGAATGCGAGCTTTCGAAGTTCGTCATTTGTTCTTCATTTTATGGTCGGTCGGCTAGCTAGAAATGAACTTGGGTTCTGAAATGAGGATTAGTCATCGGGGTTTTTGAACTCGCTAAGACTTTGCTAGAGGCTGAAAAATTGGATCTCTTGTTTTCGAGACCCCGAGTTGTGAATCCTGCGTGTTGATTGTGTCGATTGCTCATATGCTTCCGTGATTTCATACCGGCCAAATTCTCTTAAGGTTGCTGTAAATTTTGGGAGTGCTACTTGGGTCTCTCTCTGAATTTATTGATGCAATTGCTTAATCATTTTCTCTCTAATATCTGTATGTGTTTCAGGATAATTTGATGCCGATTGCTTTTTGGGTTATGATTTTTCAGTTCATATAAGGTATCGGGTTAAAAGTACGTAATGTTCCTTGCAGATGACCCTTCTGCTGGCCCAGCTCAGCCTTTTCAACCTAATGTTACTCCATCAATTGACAAAGTTACAAATTGGCCAAAGCCTATGCCTCTGCCACGAATTTTGTCGAATCACCAAGGTCCAACTTCTTCTGAACAGTTCTCAACAACAGACATGGGTTCAGCAAGACCTTCAATACTATCTCCTGGCATGGCATTAAGTCTTTCACAGAGCACATTCACATATGAAGAGCTAAAAATAGCAACGGATGGTTTCTCCAATCTCAACCTACTCAGGCAAGGTGGTTTTGGCTATGTTCATAAGGGAGTACTTTCGAGTGGGAAAGTAGTTGCAATCAAGCAATTAAAAGCTGGAAGTGGACAAGGGGAGAGAGAATTTCAAGCAGAGGTTGACATCATCAGCCGCATCCATCACAGACACCTTGTTTCCCTTGTTGGTTACTGCATTTCTGGTGCTCAGAGAATTCTTGTATATGAGTTCGTTCCAAATGGCACACTGGAATTTCATTTGCATGGTGAGTATGCCTTTATAGGAATAGATGTATTCTTTCACCTGATGATGCTGTTTCTAATATCAATCACCTCTCTCTCTCTCTCTCTCTCTCTCTCTCTCTCTCTCTCTCTCTCTCTCTCTCTATTACCTTCTTTCCAAGTTACACACTTGAACTTTTCTTGATATGTACGGATTCTAGCTACCACACAACTTTGACATTCTATGGTTAATGCCTTTTTGTAGTGCTGTTGGAATAGCAGGACCTGTTTATACAGTCGCTTCATTCTGGAATAAGGATTTTATATATCAAAGCTGTTTATTTAGCTGCAGAAATCCCTTAACATGGAAAAAAAGAAGGGGGTGGGGGAATGGACAACAGACCCTGACATTGCAGCCAGCTAACACCTTTGTATCAATGCCGTAATAATCAGATAACTTGATCATCACTGAGATACTGTGCATAGGCAACATAGGATGTTTAGTTATTTTTGGAGTTGAGAACATTATAGTTGTTGTAACAAGCAAATGTCATTGCAGGGAAGGATCGCTCAACTATGGCTTGGCCTATGAGAATGAAGATTGCTTTCGGTTTTGCAAGAGGGTTAGCATATTTGCATGAGGACTGTAACTATGCTCTTTTATACCTATTTACTACCATAAGTTTCGTGGTTCATCTTTATTTTATTCACTTCTCAGGTAATCCCGAAATTATTTACCGCGACATCAAAGCTTCTAATATTCTTCTAGACTTCAATTTTGAGGCAAAGATATGATGTGCAATTGCTTAATCATTATATGATAATATCGGTCATCTAGGATGATTATTGAATTCGCTACCACATTATATAGTTAGTTCTTAAGTTATTGATTTACTTCATTTTTTTCAAAAGCATTTTGCATCCCTCCAACATCCTCTTTATAAGCCGACGATTAGAGAAACGACAAAAGATCTTGGGGCTGCAAAAGTTGTTTCTTGATGAAATCATTAGGGGAACCAACTTTTTGTCTGCAGCTATTTTTGGAGTTGTGATGAACTCTTTAATGCATAATTTAATATTGTCGTGTGAAGCTATTTGGATGTGAATTATAAAAGCTGGCATTACTGATTCCAGGTTGCAGATTTTGGACTTGCAAAGATTGCTTTTGATACAAATACTCATGTTTCCACTTGAGTAATGGGAACTTTTGGGTAAGGCCATTCCTCATGCATGCAGTTTGTGTAATTTGGTACAGTTGATGGTTCAGTTCATTTATTTCCTCTTAGCATACATTCGTTGTGCCATTTATTACTGAGACAAGTCTATTTAATGGAGCTACCTGGATCCAGAGTATGCCTCTAGTGGGAAGCTCACTGACAAATCAGATGTCTTTTCTTTTGGAGTTGTGCTTCTAGAGTTGATAAGCAGCTGTCATCCGATTGACAAAACACAACCCTTTATTGAGGATAGCATGGTTGATTGGGTCAGTAGTTTATCAACAATATATTTACTTGAGGCCTGTTATTATTAGTGATCTTATCTGATAGGGAAAAGAACCAATTTTAGGACTTTGAGCTTACATGCCCTCTCCCCCTCCCTTTATTTAATTCATTCTTTCTTTCCATGGTTTTGTCTCTCACCTTGGATGTCATCAAAGAATTGACTACTCTAATGAAATTTGAGGCAAGGCCTTTGCTCACACAAGCTTTAGAAGATGGCAAATTTGATGCCATTGTTGATCCAAAAAATTGCACAAGGATTATGATACTGAGGAAATGACTCGGATGATTGCTTGTGCTGCTGCTTGCGTTCGTCATTCTGCACGATACCACCACAAATGACACATGTACATTGCTAGTTGAAAAGCCTTTGTTTCAATATGAGAATGCATGTTTCCATTTTTTCCTTATATTATAGATATAATCTATGCTCGATCAGTGGTTTTGCTCAAGTCATGGGATATCACTTCATTTGAGCCTGGAAAAAAATTAGTTTCAGTATCTCAGTTTGCTACAACTCGCTTTCCAGCATGACCATAGGTGCAGAATGGTCTACTAGTGTGGAATAAAATTTGAACTTCATGTAATCAGGTTGTTCGAGCATTAGAAGGAAATCTCTCTCTGAGCGATTTAAATGAAGGAATTGTCCCTGGACATAGCAGAGCTTATAGTCCTTATGGAAGCTCAGATTATGACACCAGTCAATACTGGGAGGATTTAAAGAAATTTAGGATGATGACCTTGGAAAGCCAAGAACAAGCCACAAGCGAGTTTAGTGTCCCCACTAGCGAGTATGGCCTTCATCCATCCAGCTCAAGCAGTGGGTTTCAACAGACTACCCAAGAGGTGGACTTGGGGAAAATGGCAGAGGATGTTTGTCATGCTAGTGAAGGCTTGTAATATTAATATTAACCGGGAGGCTAGGCCCTACTTCCACAGTTCCACGGTATGTCTGCAAGATCCATGCTCCAAAGATAAACATCATTCGGAAGAAAAAGTTGATGCTGCGCTTTGGCCTGTGGCTGCATGTTATGAGTTATTACTTGTAGATTGAAATGGATTAGATTTGGGAAAGGCAAAAAGTACATCAGGTGTCGGTATGTCTGCGTTGCTGACTTGAGTAGTATAGTTTGAGGTATTCTAAAGATTGCCGTTGCTGCTAGAGAAATGTATAAGACTGGAAGGATGAAACTCAAAAGTAGGAGGGATCATTTTCTCATGATCTTATAGGAGCAGTGGGTTTCTGCAATTTTTGGCTTGAAAGTTGGGAGCAACGGTGGTTCCGGTTCAATTCATTACCCTCAGAAGAGTTTCTCCAATAATCTTTTTCAGGTGCACACCATTGGTATGATTTTAATCAGCCTGCACTCTTCCCATTACTTTTTGAAGAATGAATCTGCAAAATTTGTTTAATCCAAATTGCTGTAGTTGCTCAAGTTCTTTACATGCTGGTCCAAATCGATGCAGTAATTTATGTGGAGTTTTGTTCTTGAAACTGCTTATGAAGTTGATTAAGTTCGTGGAGGTTTCTACATGTGGAGTTTCTTATGTGAAATTTTCTTGGAACTCATTTTTTTTTTTTACTGAAATTAATGTGGTGGGCGTGCAAAATTTTGTGGAAACAGATTCATGTTCTCCGTTTCAAAAGAAAATTACTTCTGTGTTTCTTCAGGGGAAAAAAATCGGATGCTGCGTGATTTGTCAGACCCTGTGATTTGCTTCAGTCAGACAATGAAAGCAATGAGCACCAAAGCTTAATGTGAGCTCCAAAAATTCTTTCATTTTATTACTCAAGCCAAGTTGACGGCGCAACTTCCTAAGATTGTATTATCGAGATCGACATGGATCTTTATAAGTCTTGAACTGGAGAGATGAATTTAATCGGGGTACAACTTCCTAAGATCGGTTTGCTTACGACTGGTTATATTTGTTCCACAAGCCACTATAGTTAATATTGGATCAAGAAAATATACTAAAGCATGAAACTACGAATGGAACAGAGAGCTAATAAATTATCACCCCCTTAATATTGGATCAAATTTCAAATGAATAATTTAGGCAGACGAGCCGAACGAAGTAAAGCTTTTCATTTTCATTAGCTGTTTCAATTAATTAGCTTTAGTTAACTCAGACCTCAATTCCGCGTATCAGTATAGTTCATACTAATGTGTGAGTGCATGCATTTGCATGCATTTATCTTCTCATGAAAAGGGTTACCGGACTAGACTTTAAACTTGAGGCTTGTTCTTCCGCTCTTTCTTTCATAGCTTTATTTAGAGTGGAGAGATCATGAGCATGTTTTATTGGATGAACATGTCTGCAAAAAGCTACCAGAGCACTTAAGTCCAGCTACTTACTTACTTCTTGAGGCTTGAACGGCAACCCAGATCTTGGCCTGCCAGATCCTCGCCTGCAGAAGAATGAAAATCCCATCTCCATCCAGGTCGTTGCATCGGTTTCAGCCTTCTACAGTGCTCTTGTGTGCTCTGGCTACAATTTGGTTGATAAAAAAGAAAAAAGATCAGGCCCAACTTCATTTCTTCTGTTTTGCAGCCCCAACCAGCAAGTAGAAAAGTGGGTTTCCAGCCACCTTGTAGGTCCGTTTCGAGGTGGTTTCAAGCCTCAAAACCTAGGCCCGCTTTGGAGAAAAGTGACCCTCGCTTCATTCCCGATGTTTCGATCCAAACAGATTGTAAAGGGTGAGTTTTGCTCACTAATCCCTTATTAATATGCTAATGATGCTTATGGATTGATTAGATTTAACTAAGTGTAATTAAGTAGATAGATTAGATTAGAGTAATTAAATTAGAAACTTATTGATGCATGTTAGGCAAATAGTTAGTGTAGTTAGTAAGGAAATAGGTCATAGTATTTATTGAACGAGTTTTGGTAATTTTCCGGGCTCATCTCAGCTTCCAATTAGGCTATAATGAGTCTAAGTTGGATTTATTACATTTATTTAATAATTTCCATAATTAATTAATTAATTATTTATTTTCCGGAAATTAAGCTGGGATAGTCGACGATCGGAATTTCATGCTGATTATTGTGGTGCAGTCTGTTTATTTGTTTGAGTGCTAAATCGTGCTGAATTGATTTAGTTCTGATTTTAGAATTTTATTCATAAATTAATCAATTTTGGTAATTGATTGGAAATTAACCGAGCGTCGATTTACAGCGCCAAAAGTATGTTATGGGTTGTTGAAAATTGTGGGACTTATGAACAATGAAACTGTTATATTTTGGCTAAGACCCACCGTAGACCCACACACGGCTATTTTATCGAGTATGATAGAATGTGAGAAAGAATGCCATACTACGTCGGCTTGATGACTAAGGATGTCATCTCGGAGAAAGACGTTATATTATGTGGGCTTAGCGATTCGATAAATCACTTTAGAGAAAGCACGTGGGCTTGGTGACTAAGTATGTCGACCTAGAGAATGCATGTGGGCTCGATGATTAAGCAAGTAATCTTGGAGAATGCACGTGAGCTCAGTGACTAAGTGTGTCAACCTGGAAAATGCACGTGGACTCGATAATTAGATATACCATCTTGGAGAATAGATGATGCTGAATGTACCGACCAAGGAAAGGTCGTGGTGACATGCAATTGACTAAGTCGATTGATTAATAATTCGATATGATTGATGTGATGTGATGTGATGTGATCGTGTATATTTGATATATATATATACTGATTTGCAGGAAGGAACTAAGGCCAATGTAGGCTCTCTGACTCGTGTTGTGCTTAGATTTCCTAATCGAATCTTAAAGCTAGGTGACGGTTGTGAAGAACCGGAAGTCCCTCAGTTTGGGGAAGGTGAAAGAAACAAAATCGGCAAACCTGTCTGGCTTGTTAGTCATAGGACAGTTCCTTTTTAGTTAAGCCAGTACTTTTGTAAGTGACCTGATGTTGTGAATAAACCTATTTGTTATAAAAGGTTTGTTTGGTTTGAAAGGTTGTGGAAAATTGGCTCTACTTTTATACTCCATTGCTTTATTGTCTGGGGATTATTATTATATGCTTCCGCAGGTGTATTAAAATGAAAAGGTCGGCGATGCGTCTTGGGATGTCGCTATTAATTGACCAAAGGTGAGGGATGGGTGCATGCCCGAAGATCGGGGCATGATAAAGCGACTCCTGCAGAAGTTGCTTGATGATTGATTGACTAGACTTGGCGAAATACGAAGGGCTAGGAATCATATCAACATCATGTTTACAACGTGAACTACGACTCCTGATGGTCCATGCTCTCGTTTTCCACTTCAGGATGATCTAGTTTTCCACAGCGAAAACTACGGTTCAGCCGATGCGCTTTTGTCTCATTGGACGACAACCTTTCTTTAAGCAGACAACAAAGTGGTTGTCGAGAGAGAGAGAGAGAGAGAGAGAGAGAGAGAGAGAGAGAGAGAGAGAGAGGCGTTATTAGGTGCGCTTGGGTGGTCGTTGTTCTCCTTTTCATTTTGTATCCATGTGCAAGTCAAGTCTACTCCACTGTGTGCAAGTCAAGTCTCCTCCACTGTATATAAGCAGAATATCTTGGCAAAGTCTCCATCCATGCATACATCTATTCTTTAATCGGACTTCCGGTACCCTTCAAGCACTAGACTCGGCATTATTAGGTGCGCTCGAGTGGTTGTTGTTCTCCTTTTCATTTTGTATCCATGTGCAAGTCAAGTTCCTCCACTGTCTATTCTGCTTTTCATTTTGTATACATGTGCAAGTCAAGTCTCATGTGCAAGTCAAGTCTCCTCCACTATATATAAGCAAAATATCTTGGCAAAGTCTCCATCCATGCATACATATGTTCTTTAATCGGACTTCCAGTACCCTTCGAGCACTAGACTTATTATGGTCCGCATCAAGCTCAACAGTCCTCTCATCCTAGTGTGACAGCCCAAGCAACGATGTGCGAGGAGGAGGGATGGCGGTAGGTCCACACCTCAGTCATGTGCATAGGGAGGGGCATGTCTCTTGTCCCACATCACCTAGGGAGGGAGTTCGTGACTGCCTTATAAGGCAATGGGCCATTTAACTATATACAAATTTTTTTGGGATAGTATGAGTTGCACTCAGAAAAACAAAACCGTGAGGATTTCGTGTTCTAAGTGAACCCGTTTTTTGGGGATAATATGGGTTGTTCTTGAGCTGCCCTGAGAAGAACAAAACATGATGACTTAGTGTTCAACTTAGTGTCCAAAGTGAACAATATATGTATCCTGAAGACTAGGGTGTTACATAATAAACATCATGTTAAAGCAAATATGTTTATGTTAGCATTTTTAGAAATTCATCGTACACTAATGCACACAAGAAACATTTAGGTACTTTTATAGCATAATGTTAATCCACCTAAGTCAATCATCACATGTGCCTAACATTATGAATTTCCTCATTTTGATATAACTTCTCATGTGGTTATTAATTTGAAGGGATAAGAATGTCATCTTTCGAGAGCAACCATAAATATCTTTGGACATACTCGTTTTGAAAGGAATAAAGTACTTGCTACATCCCTGGCTCCTATTTGGGTCATGTGGTTCGCTATCATTTTTTTTTTTTTGGTCACAATTTCATTAGCACTTGCAACATCCATAATTTGCTAAATTTTACTAAAATCCATTCACAAACTCATCAATGCTATTAAAGTGCCAATTTACCAAATCAACCTTTGTGATTTGATATTTCAAAAAAGTGAAACATAATTCAAATCACAATAATTTAGATATTTGGATCCAAGTATGAACAACTACCGAATTGAACTCACATTTACATGATACACAACATAAACCATACAACTAATGTTCTACTACACATCTATCTATGACTTATATGTATATCCAAGGCAATGAGCCTAGGAGTAAGAAGAAATAACTAGAGAGGAAGACTGACCACCGCATACGGAGCTACTCCCTATAACTCGTGCGAGCAGGTGAAGGGTCATGAAAATCAAGAGAACGCATAACATTCTAATAAGAGAGGAGGAGGAGGAGGAGGAGGAGGAGGAGGGAGAAAGCAGTTTTGCCATTGCTTTGAGTTATTTCGAGCGCTTTCCTATTTTTTCATGTCTATGTATATGTAACCACCACAAGAATCATTAGTCCTAACGTTGTATGAACAACAACGTCGTACTGAATTACTTGCGACGCAACACTCGTGACTTTGGGTCTCTCTGGCTTTTGAACAGGTCAACAACTAAATGCGTCAAAGACAAGCTGATCGCTCAATTTGTCGGTAGGCTTCAAGTCCAACTCCGAGTTTGTTGCTGTTAGGGAAATCACTTATGATGTTTTGAAGATGAAAAAATAAATCAAAGGCTATTAACATGTTTAATGGTTAAATAATAGACCATGCAGATGATAGAACATGTAAAGGATATTGTCAAAGTGTGAAGACGATAAGAAGACTGAACGTAACACATGTCCAAAGTATATTATGAAGATTTCCAGACTTCTGTGTCAAAGTCTGTTCTACATCAAAAGTCTGCTCATTCTGACAAATTCCAAACTGAACGTGAATGATGAACCAGAAGACAGACTCTATGCTGAAGCTAAACTAGAAGACAGACTCTATGTTGGAGCTGAACTTATTTAGACGGTGTTTAGACCTTAAAGCTAAATCTGTCCAGAAGCAGAATATGTTCAGACTCAGATTGTAAAGTCTATCGCACTCAGACTCAGATTGTAAAGTCTATGGCTCTCAGACTTTACATCCAGATTTGACATAACGTAACTCAAGCCTAATCATATAACGGCTAGTGATCTGGTTCGGATTCCACATCAATATTGATTTGATTGACTCAATCTATTTGATTGACAATTGGATCTTGAAGACAAGATCTCTTTATACGAAGAAGCTTTACTTATGGAAACCAAGATTCCGTTTGTATGGGCGATCGGAATCAATTTGTGATTCTACCTTTGTTACTCAACGGCTACCAAATCTTCTAGATACAGAGCTGTCCAAATGGATCTTTCTCAAAAAGAAAATTTTGAAATTTTGCAAAAAGATTTTCTACAAACAAAAGAAAGTCGAGATTTACTTGTCAAGGAAAATGATTCTTTGAAGAAAGAATTTTCAAATATTTCGACAATATTTTCAAATGGATCAAAAACATTAGAGCATATCATTTCTATACAAGTTCCTTACTATAATAAGTCGGGACTTGGTTTCAATAAAGAAAATGATTCTCTAATTGAATTTCCTAAAGTCAATGAGAGACTCAAACAAAGACCTCCAAAGAAATTTTACAAAAATCATTTTCAAAAAGTGTTTGTAAAACTTGTTGATCAAAATGCCCTCAAATGTTCAAATTGTGGAGATTTGGAACACTTTTTGAAAGATTGTCCTAAAGTCTGGAGACCTATTAAGAAAAATTGGATAAAAACAGCATCTTCTACTAAGTCTTATGGACCCAAGAAAAAATGGGTACCAAAGAAAAGATGAGTTACTTTTGCAGGATATAAAGATGAAAGAAGAAAGAGGATTTGATAAGGAATTTTTATTCTCAATTTGATTTGGGCAATAATTCTCATTATACTTGATATTCAATATATCCTTGGTTGATTGAGATTTTATAATGATCATATTCCTTGATTTGCTTTATGGAAGAAAGAATCGTATGATTTGTTTTTGTGATTTATGAGTTGAGATTTGATTTAGTACGTGTGATTATTTGAGATAATTCAGATAATTTTGTCTAATTTTATACTCTCAGATTTAATCATATTTTGCAAAGTGAAAATCCATTTTACGTGATGATACAAGATATTCTTAAATATTCAAAGATTTTATTCTCTATGTTTTTATCGTACTATGACTAAGTGAGAATTTATTTTTCAAAATATCATTGTGCATAATATTCTTTCTTTGAATACTTTGTTACGATGAATTAAGAAAGAATATTTGATTATGGAAATTTTCTATTTTACTCTAACGAAATGGAAGGATCCAAATTGATGGATACCAAAAAGAAAATGAGTTGATTGCAGGAAATTCAATAAGGCAAGAATGATTACAAATCTACGCAGATTTTGGTGCAATAAGAAAAGAATCTCAGGCAACGATTGGTAATATTTTTTTTAATCAATGGTATATTTGAAACATATACCATGGGTAAGAGAATATTTTTCATCATACTTTGCAAATCTCTACGTGCATTTTGGATGATTGTTTATTATATTGCAAATATCTTTTGTCATAAATATAAGGCATTGCAATTTTGACACGTGACAGAAATATCTATTTTCCTTTTGCAAAATGCATATCTGAAATTTATGCTCAAGGAAATATCTTTGATTTCGAAAGATATTACTGCATATTCATGGATATTCTTGCTATATTCTTTGAAGATATATTATATGTAGCAAGTTTGATCCGCAAATCAAAAGAAGATATTACGTGACATTTTTGCAAAGATTATTATCTGTTATATAAGAATTTGCAGGTCACAAAAGAATCTTCCATATGGATTTTTGGAAAACTCAATCAGAAAATCATGGAGATTCTATATTATCTTCTGGAGGTTCAAAGATTCTATTCCTTATGCAAAATTTTTGCAAATTGTTGAGGAAATCCCTTATGTGTCATACAAAAGGTTAAATAGTTCTGAATTTTAATATTTGATAACTTTATAAATGCTATTCAATTTATTTGAAGAAATGGCATTATATATCACGTGGATATTATTACAGCTTATTTGTGGAAAAAGTTTGTTAAGTTTATGCAGGTTGAATTCGAGAAGAGCTTGATTGAAGAAAATAAATTTTTGCTTCGAATTTCAAAATGCAAGTGATCGTTGCGGATATTGTTGCTACAAAGGGAATAATGGAAAAATATTATGTTCAATGTGCACAAGCAACAATTGTTTCTATTCGCAAATGTTGTCATGATGACATGGGAGAAATCAAATCCAAAAGAAATGGAAAAGAATCGTGATCATCTAAAAAATGCAACAAATTGAGGGGGAGCTTTGATCAATTATGGAAAAATCTTTTTGGATTGATTGTGATCTTATTATGGATGGAAGGAAAGGTAAATGTGTCAGAATTTAAGTTCTACAAAATCCGGTTAGTGCATCTTTGATTACCTTTTGTCATTAACAAATCTTTTATTGATATTATTATGACAAAAAAGGTACGTGCATTTTATGATGCATCCGTAATTTTTATTGGATATTTGTTGATATGATCAAAGTGAGCTATCTTGCATATCTTCAATATTCGATTTACTTTGTAAAAGCTGATTTTTAGAAATTATGCAAGACATATTTATTATCATTCTCTATGTGAATCCATTATTATCGCTTTTTGATTATGACAAAAAAGGGGGAGAAGATATGAATATGCATGTGTTAATTAGTTGATATTATCTATGGCATAATATTGAGCTGTGATTATTTTTCTATATATTGTTATGCTCAATTTATTTGCTATCTTCTGATATCTTTTAATTTAAATTAATATTTTTAAAAGCATGTTTACAAATCTGCATATTCAGAGATTGTTTTGTCATCATCAAAAAGGGGGAGATTGTTAGGGAAATCCCTTATGATGTTTTGAAGATGACAAAATAAATCAAAGTCTACTAACATGTTTAATGGTTAAGTAATAGACCATGCAGATGATAGAACATGTAAAGGATATTGTCAAAGTGTGAAGACGATAAGAAGACTGAACGTAACACATGTCCAAAGTATATTCTGAAGATTTCCAGACTTCGTGTCAAAGTCGAAGGCGCGAGACTTTAGTGTCAAAGTCTGTTTACATCGAAGTCTGCTCATTCTAACAAATTCCAGACCTGAACGTGAATGATGAACCGTAAATGCAGACTCTATGCTGAAGCTGAACCGGAAGACGGACTCTATGTTGGAGCTGAACTTATTCAGACGGTGTTCAGACCTTAAAGCTAAATCTGTTCAGAAGCAGAATATGTTCAGATTCAGATTGCAAAGTTTATCGCACTCAGACTCAGATTGTAAAGTCTATGGCTCTCAGACTTTACATCCAGATTCGACAGAACGTAACTCAAGCCTAATCATATAACGGCTAGTGATCTAGTTTGGATTTCACATCAAGATTGATTTGATTGACTCAATCTATTTGATTGACAATTGGATCTTAAAGACAAGATCTTTTTATACGAAGAAGCTTTACTTATGAAAACCAAGATTCCGTTTGTATGGGCGATCGGAATCAATTTGGGATTCTACCTTTGTCACTCAACGGCTACCAAATCTTCTAGATACAAAGCTGTCCAATGGATATATTGGAAGACGATCCTCAAGATACTGTCCAACGGGTAGTTTGGAAGTGGATGAGTATTTAAGGAGATGAAGGACCGATGAGCAAGTAAGAGATAGAGCGTAGAATTTATAATTCCAAAGTATGAGCGACCTTCGATTATATACTTGTCTCTTGAGAGCTTAAATGTTTGTGATCGTGAGAGAAATACCAAAAGAGTGACTTAGTGAGATAATGTGATCTACTAAGTGTTTGCTCTCAAAGTTATAATCTCTTGTTGATTGCATAGTGGAATTCAGCCAAGAAGGCTGTTAGCGTGGGAGAGTGGACGTAGGCTTGGATTAAGCCAAACCACTATAATTTCTGTGTTCTTATTCTCTTCCCTAACTCCTTTGTTTAAAGTTTATTTTATTCCGCATATATTTGCCAAGATTTATCTTAAACACCTATTCACCCCCCTCTAGGTGTTCATACTAGCACTCTCAGTTGCCAGTCCAAAAGGTCATAATCAATTAATCTACTAGGCGAAACCTCATCGAATGAAATTGATGATTCTTTGTTGGTCTTTTACTAGGTCCAAACTTCCATTCTCTAGTTACGTTGAAAGTGAAGTACTGCATCACTTGATTTTAACCAACCTCAATATACTAGTGGCGACTCCTCATGTAGAAATTCACATAGGTTAATCAAATCAAAATTGAATGTCTAATGTTACGTTGACTATGGGCTTGGGAGAGCTTGCATCTAAAACTAGGATCGTAAGCTTATTTTTTAGGCAATACTTCTAAATCTCTCTTTCTCCCTACCGATGAGTAGGTCGCAACAGTCATAATGGATATACATTAGAGGTTTTTGATGTCAAAAGAAGTTTAAAATGAATGTGTCACAATAAACTTAATTTGAATTTTTTTCTGACTTTTCTTTTAATACAAAGCATGATAAATTTTGGACATTTGATTCCAGCATGGTAATCCTTTCTCTACTCACCTCAAGATCGATACGCACTCGTTGATTTGCGGCATGGTAGTAGAAGTTAATTTGAGATTTTTTTTCGTGACTTGACCGCACTCATATGATACTCCTACTTTCGTCTTATCATTATTGAAAACACTTTACACCAGCTATGAGGACGACGACCTAAGGTTTTGTTCTTGAGAATGTTTCTCTTTAAAAAGTCGGAAGCAATGAGCACCACTAAGCTAAGAGCAGCAGACAAGATTTCCTTCACTATCCCAAATAAAATAGAGAAATGGAGAATTTCGATCTTACTTTTTAGCGCAGGAAAGAAAATATATTCTTATGAATTCACATCATGCTGAACTTAGTGCGAAGATTATTCAAGACAAATAGTAAAACATTAACTCGAGTCTGATTTTACCCTGCTGTCAAGGGCCCACCAAAATCATCTTTTGATTGGAAAATATATGTACAAACTACTTTAATAATGTGATGGGACCACACAGTTTCTGTTCTTATCGATAAGGCGATTAACCATGGGGTCTACATTTCATGTTCTTCCATCAATTCTAGCGCAAGTAAATGTAGATTTCATCTCCATTGCAAAGATTTTTTCATACCTAGGGTAACATTCTTGTCCATTCCTATTAATTGCCAGATATCAAATTTTGTTAATTTGAAAACAAAGTCCATAGATTCATATTTTTTCACATTAACAAAAAAAATGGTTAACGATTTTTATTAATATCATCAATAAGTCATCAGTCGACTTCATAAATGAAGGTTAGTACATACTCAAGGTACCTCCTTTCAACTAAAGGGCCCCACAAGTTTGAATAAATGTAATCTATTGTACGAACTGCTGTGCTGAGCTGTACTTTGTGCTGCTTGTCAAACACGCAATGTTTGTAAAAGTCCATCTTTCAAATTTCATATTATTAGAATATAATATACGAAAATGATAGGATTTTACAATTTATGTTAACGAAATCACTAGATAAATAAACGATAAATAATAATGACACTAAAAATTTACGTGGTTCGATCCAGATTATCGGTCTTTTACGTTCACGGGAAGAGCCAACAGTAAATAATTCATTATAATCGAAGAATTAGAGTTTACAATCATTAATACGCTTGAGTATTTCCTACACCTAAATTTAACTTCAAACTCAAAGTATTTATAAATAAACAACTCACTTGGATATAAATTTACTGCACAAAATAATCATTTGTTTAAGCTCAAAACAAAAATGCTCTACGTAGCCAAAATTAAAAACTCCAGCGTTTGTCTTTGGTCCACGTATGTAAGTCTTCACGTTGCTTTTCAAGGCTTCGCGTGTCTTGAAAACTTGCGGCTCCTTTCTCAAGTGGTGTGGACATGCAGAGGGCTTCATGTTCTTTGATATTGTGTCTCCAAAGTCAAGACTTTGACTTTAAGCCCCACGTCTAGAAGACCTTCCTTTTTCTTCTCTCTTTTCTTTTATCTCCCTTAAAGATAAATAGATAATAAAATATATAGTGTGCCCTATTTTTTTGTCTTCTAGTGACAAAATATATCTTCCTTTCTTCTTTTGCACATATGAAAGAAAGTCCCGAAGAAATTGCTTCTTCATCCGATTGCTAAACGGTTTAGGAAATCTTTCTTAATAAATTTGATTTAACAATTATTATCTAAATTCAAACTCGAGACATTAATTTAACACATACTCATACAAAAAGTCTGCTCACTCGAAATGTTCATACCTCTCTCGGACATGTGGATGAAACTGTAGAAGTTGAGCCTATAATTGTCTATCCCTAAAGGTAGTAGAGATCGCTCGCCCGCTTCCCTTCATGACCATAAGCGCAACAATGATAACCTTCAAAGTTTGAGACTCTAAAATAAATCGACATCAATAGATTAATAACCTGAAAATCAATCCCTATGTGATGTCATGTGATATGTGAATCCAGAATTCATGATCCACTCCTCTCTAGTCGAACCAGTAGTCCCACTCAAAACGTATGACTCCTCCCCTCTGGCCCGTGTGACATTCGCGTCGCTCTACGATCTCTCTACTTTCTTTAGCTATGGACAATCCACCTGTAATGTGCCCCTCTTTTTGATAGCCGTAACATCTTAACGGCTTTTTCCTCACTCTAAACTTTAATCTAAACTTACGTCTTTTATAAGAACTCATCTTTGGGTTTTTGCCTTTGATCGACAAGCCATAGCGCCACTTCTACGTTCGTTTGCCCTACAATTTATTCTATCATTCTTTTGGAAAACAGTGCAGAATTCACTTACTCCTGTTAGATAACCACGAAATTACTCATCAGAACTGGACAAAGAATAAAGTGACATTATAGTCATCCTGGATTGACATTCCTCTTTCATCTTGGAGTGAAGCACCGTCTAATCAAAAAAGTTTCTTCAAAAGAGATTTTGATATATACAATGCTTCAAGTTTCACCTGAACTGCATCTGCACTTGTCTGATTTATCTCTTCAACCAAAACATCATCCCCCAGATTCAGCAGTATTATACACATGGCCTTTTTCAAAATATCAACTTTTTCTTCAGTTGGAGGAAATTTATCATCTCCCTCCAATGCTAAATCCAAACACTATGGCTTTAACATCACACACATTTTAATGCACCGCAAATTGAAATTGTTCTTGCCGGTAAATTTCTCCAACTCGAATTTAATAAAATCCATAACGATAATTGCATACAGACAAAATTTCTGAAATAATCAATCAATGATAAATTCTTGCAACTAATGTGAACAATTCAAGTGCGAAATAAATTGCAAAATACATCGGATCGAGATGGCTCCATAATTTTTAGCAAAAAGAATATTACAATTGCTCAAACACTCAACTCTCAAGTGTTCCCAATCTTAGATACCAATCCCCAAGGAACAATCATAAGAAAGGAGTTTTCTTACGCTGTCAACTCTCTTGGATAACAGCTCTAAAAAACTCTATTGAGTTGTCACGAGTTGTGTTTTGAAATTGCTTAAAACGAGTTTGGATTATGAGTGATCAGTTCCTAGTCCAATCTGGTCCCACTCAAGAATCGAAAACCGGACTGGGAGGACCGGTTTCAAAACTAGGAACCACGGACTAGATCGGCTAGTCTTAGGACTAGAAATCTGACCAGACCACTGATTTTGGTTTAGTCCAATGAAACTGGTCACATAAAAGTGCTTGCTGTTCTAAAACTTCATTCTATCCTCTGCATTAAGCAAATTAAATATCTACCAAACTTGGTTTTAAAATGCAGAGGATATAATTAACTTAAGTCATTGGACCAGTGATCATTAAGCAAATGAAATATCTACCGAACTTTTACAAGTGATCATTAATAATGTGAGCGTAGAAGCTTTCAAGTGCACTCCAAAATACATCGTTCCCCAAATTTCAAAATAAGTACTCGTCTCACCTAATTAATTATACTTTATTTCACTCGAAGACTTAAGTTAATTATATCTTGGGTAAACAAATATAAATCGACAGACGATTTGATTTGATTATGATAACATGGAAATATTGCATATAAAAAGTTTGTGAAATCAACGTTAACTCTTAAAAACTTTCAACTGTTGTTGTAAGACATTGTTTAATATTTAAATATTGTAATAGAGTCACGGTATACATGAAGCTAGTGGAACAACAAGAGATGGCCCAAAGTCTAAACCTGTCATTTATACTTGACCAGATCAAATTTAACTGAAGAGTGAACTTTGTTGTATTATTGTATGTCCATTGTGGATTTTTCCTATTCCCACTACCTCATAGCTTTTATT
Source organism: Eucalyptus grandis (assembly GCF_016545825.1). Taxonomy (NCBI): domain Eukaryota; kingdom Viridiplantae; phylum Streptophyta; class Magnoliopsida; order Myrtales; family Myrtaceae; genus Eucalyptus; species Eucalyptus grandis. Next base: position 16,651,905 of record NC_052619.1, on the reverse strand, counting down.
TAGAGAGGGGCTAGCATCACCGTGTCACGGTGTGACATTCAAAGAATGTCGACAACAATTTTCCTTCCTCAAACACAAGCACTGGGAAGTTTCCAAGCAAGACACAAGTCTCCCTCTCTCTCATTCAAAATGTGTGGCTGAGGATTGACCCTCCGTCGAAGCTAACGGTACGGTTAGCTAAACATTGTTCTTTTATTAATATGGGTTGCATGCACTTATGTATATTGGCAAGAGACCTTTCTCTGTCTTCTGGACACCGAAAATGGGAAGATCCGCGTTGCTCCTCCTCTGGTGTGTTTCCATTGCTTCTTCATTAGCTCCGGGATTGAAGCTGCTGGCTCTAGCCCAACCAAATCCAGGTCTCTCTCTCTCTCTCTCTCTCTCTCTCTCTCTCTCTCTCTCTCTCTCTCTCTCTCTCTCTGTGAAACGGCGATGGTTTGATATGCCATGAAGATCCTGGAGATGTTGCATGTCTTGATTGGTTGTCTAGCTCTAGGAGTCATCGCTCGCAGGCAACAAAATCTAGGTTCTCTCCCTCATCTCTCTCGCGTGCGCGCATGGTGATGATTGAATTGTGAAGAGTTGAGACATGAGGAAAGAGGACTATAGAATAGGGCACAGTGATGAATCAGCGTCTGCCTTTCTTTCCGTTAGCGATCCTTCTTTTTCAAGCAGAAGACAAAATGTAGTCATGCTCCAATTTGATTTCAAAAATGAGCGCCTACTATTTAGTCAGGGTGGAGCTCAAGAAGTTTTAACGGTTTTAGAGCTACATAGAGCAATCTTTTGAACTAAAATGTAGCAATTTAGCAAAGTTAAGGCCATTTCAAGATTCTCTAGGAAACATTTACAAATCCTAGGCTCTGTTTATTTTTTCGAAAATAGATGATATGAAAAATATTTTCCTAAAAATTGTCTCTTATATCGCTTGAAATAATTAATCAATAAAAAATATTTTCATTATCGACAATAGTATTGTGTAAATATTTTCATAAAGATGAAAATATTTTTTGTTCATTCATTTTTATAAATAATATAAGCGATTATTTTAAAAGAATATTTTTGAAATAATTTATTTTATGCAAAACAAACGCACCCCTAGTGTATCATCCTTTAGCTCACTTTATTTTTGCAAATGACATCTCTATTTTCAAGCTTTTCACAGATGCCTTTACCATCCGACTATCCATCAAAACTTCTTTTCAACTTACAATTCTCCCAATTATTACCGATGTAATTTCCATTGCTGAAATATCTATCTAGTTGATACGGTTGCAAAAAAGTTAGATAAGCAAGTTTAAGGGACATCACAAAGAATAAAAAAAAAAATTAGAAAGTTGTTTCTATCTCGAATTAATGAATAGTGAAGAGTTAGTGACAATCTCTGGTTTCCCCTGATTTAGGTTTCATAAGCATCGATTGTGGGGCACCTAATGATTACCTTGACAATGACCTTGACATATACTACAAGGCAGATGCTGGGTTTGTAGATTCCGGAATAAACATGCAGGTGTCCACCGAGTTAATCTACGAAAACTTCCAACAACAATCGAAGAATCTCAGGATCTTCCCCAGTGGAACAAGGAATTGTTACACATTAATGCCAGATGAAGGAAGGGGCAACACATATTTGGTCAGGGCTTCATTTTGGTATGGTGATTATGACGGCAAGAAACTATTCCCGACATTTGACCTCTTTATTGATGTTAACTATTGGATCACGGTGAAATCTTCTAGTTGGTCATACGAAGAGATTATTTACACTCCTCCAAGAGATTATATACAAGTTTGCTTGGTGAATACCGGCTCGGGAGTTCCATTCATATCAACTCTTGAGTTGCGGTTGCTAGATAACTCGACTTACCAGATCAATTCCGGTGCACTTGTAACCTACCTGAGATATAATTTGGGGAGCCAAAACACATACAGGTGATTTTCTTTGTTATTGCCCTTCAATTTTGGATGTCGACCACATTCATCAGTCTATAAATGACGTGTTAGTATATACACATTTACTAAACATGTGTTTTCGCATTATGCAACAGCATGAACAATAGAAAACGTGCTGTTATTCCCAAACCAATTTGTGTCGGTTTGTTCATCATGTTGCACTTACTACTATGATTATTTGATTGGCTTCGGCATTAATAGGCATCCACAAGATGTATATGATCGCATCTGGAACAATTGGTCGTCAGTCAGCAACACGACGGCCATCGTGACAAGTACAAGCAATGACGCCTATAAAGTTCCATCCGAAGTTTTGATGACCGCCACAGAAGTACAAAATGTCACTGATCCTCTGAGTCTGTCATGGACCTCAAAGGACTCCATCATTGTTTGGTGTGTATACTCCCACTTTGTGGAATTGCAATTGCAAAAGGGTCAATTCAGAGAACTCACGGTAAATGTACTAAATCAATCCGTGAAAACCGTCATGCTGGAGAACCTAAAGCCGGTGACCATAGCCTCATTTCCCATGGCTGGACTGTCTTTGGACTTGACTATTAGTGCGACGGCCCGCTCTAGTTTGCCACCGCTCCTCAATGCCATTGAGATTTTCACTGTGGCGCAGCTTCCAAATTCACCAACTTTTCTTGATGATTGTATATTATCTATGCTTCCACTTAATTTTTTTTTTTGTTTTGATAATCTTTGATTTCCTTATGATTGTAGCTATTTATGTGGTGGTTTAGTTAATGCCGTGTATGACATCAAGAAAGCATATAGGGTGACGAGAGCAAGTTGGCAGGGTGATCCATGCGTTCCTACACAGTACTCATGGAATGGTCTGAATTGTATCTATGATAGTTCTCCAAGAATCATCTCATTGTAAGTCTACAAAAACATATTTTCTGTGACACAATGCTGCATTGGAACTGCACAAGTCTCGAAAGATAAGTTTACTTGACAATAACTATAGTACAGATTGGTAATACATCATGTGAAGAAAGGAAGATTTTGAAATTTAAGTCTCTAAATCGATGCCTTCCATGTTGAAAGTTTTAAGCGGTGAGATTTTACCCTAATCGAGTTAGCTGCTGATGTGCAGGAACCTGAGCTCTAGTGGACTGAAAGGACTTATAGCTACATCAATCTCCAATTTGACAGCAGTTGTATCCCTGTATGCATTAGCAGTTTTTCTTTCATTTTACTTAATTTGAACAGAAAAAGAATGGACAACACTAAGCCCCAAAAAAGCAGCATACTTCTTTATCATTAGCACGATGTTCATTATCTATCTTATCCTGTTCTATACATTTCAATAAGTACATGCAAATGAAGTTTCTTAGTACTTTTTTGGCTTATGTTCAGGGATTTATCCAACAATTCATTAACTGGGTCCGTGCCAGACTTTTTAGCGCAAATGCTGAGCTTGAAAGTTCTGTGAGTCACTGAGCTTTTGATGGAACTATTATGTGTGGTTATCTAGCTCGAGTAAATGGCTATCAACTTCTAATCATGGAAAAAAAAAAACTTCTAATCATGGATATTTGCAGGAATTTAAGTGGAAACAACTTGAATGGCTCTGTTCCTAGAACTCTCTTGAAGAAGAAGGCAGATCGATTGTTGCTACTAAGGTTCGCTCATTGCCACACTAATGTAACACAACCTTAATCGCTTATTATTGTCAATACAATCTGCATCTTTGTTCTGTACGTTGCTGCTCACAATGAAGAATGAAAAAGATGAAAGTGATACTTGCCTTTTTTTAGTTTTTTATTTCTTCAACTTGTGTATGTAGTACACACAGAGTGGGATATCCATGAATTCATGCCCTAATCTTCTGGCATTGACATGTACTATCGACATTCTTCGACAGCTTAGATGTGAGATAGCTAGTACGAGTACCTAGAGGGGGGTGAATAGGTATACAAAAAAAATTTCTCGAAGCTTGCACGATATTTAAACAATTAGAGAATTTGCAACAGTTAAAAATTCAATCGCAAGACTCGAGTAAGGGAAAGAGAGAATTGAACACTCGGTTTATAGTGGTTCGGCTTGATTCAAGCCTACGTCCACTCTTCTGCACTGACAGCCGATTGGCTGGATTCCACTATAATCAAAGAGTTGTTACAGTGTTGATCTTCCTTGATTTCTAGGTGTAGATGATCTACCACACTCACTCAAGGCGTCACCAAGTATAAACACTCTCAGTATACAATTTCGCTCAGTCTCAACTAACAATCAAGGATCTTCAGACTCTGGAATTTTTCTATCGATCACACACTTAAAACAACTAGAACGTCTTCCTTTTATACTCCTTCATGCCATCATAGCCGTTGGCACTTACCAAAGGAATTCCTCCAATCTACCCGTTGGACGGAATCAATCAAGAAGATCATCCGAGCTATTTAAGGAATCGATGATAGCCCATCAATCTGTTCGCCCATACAATCGGGATCTTGGTTTCCAAGAATAGAATAATCCAAGATTATTTCGTCGACCATCGGATCTTCAATCGATCTTAGATAAGAATTAAAGAATCCGAAATGATTATCCAATCAAAGAATCTATTCCGGAGGATAGGATCAAATCCTCAACCATAAACCTCGACTTTGGATTTCCTTCAAGCACTTGGATTAGAAAGATGTCAGTGAGAATAATCTTGAGTCTTGAGTCTTGAGTCTTGAGTCTTGAGTCTTGAGTCTTGAGATAACAAAGTCTTGAGACTATAAATTCTTGAGACTTTAACTATCGATATCCAGACTTAGACTAATAGAAATGTTTTGTCAGCTTCAAAATATTCTGGAAAGATTTCTCCAACAATCTCCCCCTTTTTGATGGTGACAAAACTTTCTTGAAGATTTGAACAACTTTGACCTGCAAAAACATTTCTCAAGCAATATGGCTAACTCATAAAGATTAATAAACAACCAGACTCTGCATCCACAGCAAATTGGTTAGTCTTTCATGAGTAATACCATGTAACAATACTTGATATGAATGCAACCAGTCAAGCATCAAAATCCACAGCCAATTCAGTCTAACACTCAAGTTCAAGTTCTCAAGTCATACTCAAACACAAAAGTCAAATAAAGTTTTAAAATAATGTTTGTTCAAATTGGTTCTCCCCCTTTTTGTCATCATTAAAAAGAGGGTGAGAAAGGAGTCATGTCTGCTTGGGAATGCGCACGATCCTGAAATCCCCAATGGACCGGACTACTCCTTCGAGCTTCTTCGATCTTCTCGCGAGATGAGCTACCTCTTCTCTCTTGGCATTGGCTTGAAGTTGCAGAGCGAGGTCTTTGTATTTATCTTCCGAGAGATTGAAGATGCTTGTCCAAAGATGCTTCAAAGCTTGGATTTCACAGTCCGAATATATATCTGGTTACGCATTTTAAGAATATTCATGATACTACGAAGATCTGCAGAATCATCCGTCGTATGCGGCATTGGCTTTCTCGGATGGTGTGTGTGCGCGACGATGGTGCTTCGAACGGTCCGGCAGATTTGGAATCGTCGTATCATCTTCTTCGTGCAATTGAGAGACCTGAACTTCTTCCGGGTCTTCCGGAGATTGTCTTGGATCTTCGTAGCATGAGATGGAGACCTCTCTTGCTCGCTAACTCCCCTGTCTCTAGGACATCGAAAGGGGAAGAGTGATGATCAATCTCTTGATTTCCCTTCTCTCAGTTATCTCCAGACTGTTCTTTTACTTCTTCTCCTTCTTCCTCAACTTCTTTCTCCTTCTCTCGAGTTCTTCTTCTTCTCTCGCTTCTCGCTGAAGTTCTGTCGGATAAGACACAGAACGTCTTGTTCTTGTCAGTGCTGGAATAGTGGGATCTTCATCATCTTCATTCTCATCCTCATCCTCATCCTTCAGGATAAGAGTTCTTCTCTTCTTTTTCGATGAGGCTCCAATGGCCTCCTTTCCTTTTCTCTTTGAAGTAGGCGAACAGAGATTTCACTTTGAATTTCTCCATTGCCTTGGAAAGTTCTTGCAGACGCATCTTCGTTAACATCTTCAAACCTACCACCATCTTATCACACGGTTGAACACAAAGAGTATGTGGCAGTTCAATATTCAGATGTCTAAAGATCTTGGTCACCAGACCAGGATAAGGCAATTGTCCTTTGTCTTTTGACACTGCATTCAGTACATATGGAAAAGAATAGTGTGCGGGAGAGAGAACTTCCGTCCCCGAGTTGATCGCATACATCAACTTTGCTTCGAGGGAAAGAGACACGAAGTCTTTGAAGTAGACTTAGGTCCTGAGACAATTGATCACAATCTTGTGAAGCACAATGTTGATAGCATTCATCCTGGAATAGATAATTTTCTTATCTACATCCCTATCTTTGACAAGATCCGAGTAGTTCGAGCGGGTGAGACTTTGATTGGGAGATAGCGTCCCCGTTCAACTCCAACTATGTCCGCCAACATATTCACATCTACCACATAGACTTTGTCTCGAACACCGAATGAAATTCTATTTGCATCCAAAAAGCTAAGATTTGAATAGAAATAAGCGGTCGATGATCATACCCGTCTCAGAGTCGGAGCGAAAGTCTCAAGTTGAAGCAAATTCAACTTCTCTCTTAGGTTCAAGTTGATGGAATCCGGGAAGTCAAAATCGACACTTCTAGGGTTGATTACCCCTCTTTTCAATGATCTGAAATACACTTTTTCCGATCCTTGGATTTAAACAAATCCATCCGATTTCCTTTCACCTTTGCCGCCACACCCATTCTAGGTTTAAATTCAAGGAACATTTTGTCATCATCGTTCCCGTCAATCAGATTTTGTCCTGGCATACGAGGATCTCTTGGAATGTTCGCAAGTGCTTCCTCTGCTTTTCCTTTCGGGGCAATTCCCCATTCCTCCATTTTTGGGTCGGCATCCTCGATTATCTCTTCTTCCAGATTGTGACTTGCACTTTGTGGGGCAGGAGATGCTGAATGACGTGGAGGAGAGCGAATCGGACTTTGTCGCTGACTTGGTAAGTCTTCTTCCTCAGTGAGATCGAAATGAGTCGGTCCCTTCTTCATTCTTTTTGGTCCCCCGTTTGCGATTCTTGATTATTTCCTCGAAGACGACATCTTTCTTTGTCTATTGGAGGATTCCTTCACTTGCTTTCCCAAGAAAAATGACCACTTTCTCGACGATGAACAAAGAGTAGAAACAGTATCGAGAGGAGAGTGCTTTTTAGGGTTTTGAAAATTGGGGAAAGAAAAAAAACTGTATATATATAACTCAGTTTTTGAAAAAGGAAGTTCAATCGGTGCAAGGAAAGTGAACGATTACTTCTTTTCAAAATCGATAACTGCCAAAATTATTAAACAAAAGATCGTACCTTTTCGAGTTAATATAACTAAATGACAATTAGTACCTTTTAGATGAAATACAACTTACAGTCTTTAGCCACGAATGATTGAGTCTCAGGATTTAGAGTCTAAGAGATCAGAGTCTTAGAGTTGGTGAGTCTCTAGACTTTAACTTCTTCAAGCTTCAAAATGTTGAGTCTCGAGCAGATAAAGTCGAACTGATTCTTCTCCAAAGGCTTTGTGAATATGTCCGCTAGTTGACTTTTTGAATCAACAAATTGAATCGAGATTTCTCCATTTTGAATATGATCTCTAATAAAGTGATGACGAATCTCAATATGCTTTGCTCTTGAATGAAGGATTGGATTTTTGGTGAGATTGATAGCTTATTTGGTGTTGTCACATCTCGATTTCGTGCATGAGTCTTCAATGCCAAAGTCTTGTAGCTGTTGTTTTATCCATAGAATTTGTGAACAGCAGCTTCCAAGAGCTACATACTCTGCTTCGTCGTTGAAAGAGCTACAGTGCTTTGCTTCCTCGAAAACCAAGACACCGTTCTGTTTCCAAGTAGTTGACAAGTTCCAGAAGTGCTCTTTCTATCGACTCTGCAACCGGCCAGATCTGCATCTGAGTATCCTAGAAGATTAAAGTCTCCCCTCTTTGGATACCAAAGACCGATGCTTGAAGATGAAGCAACGTATTTGATAATTCGTTTCACGGTAATGAGATGTGATTCTCTAGGATCCGATTGAAACCTAGCACGAGATACAAACACTAAACAAAATATCAGGTCTAGAAGCAGTAAGATAAAGAAGTGAACCGATCATGCTCTGTACAGCTTTTGATCTACTTTCTTCCCTTCTTCATCCTTGTCTATCTTCCGAGAACATGACATTGGTATGTCGATCTTTTGCATTTTTCCAATCCAAACCTTTTGACAAGATCATTCGCATATTTTCTTGATGGATGAAAGTTCCTTCCTTCATTTGTTTCACTTGGAGTCCAAGAAAGAATGTTAACTCTCCCATCATACTCATTTCAAATTCATCCCGCATAGACTTAGAAAATTTCTTGCAAAGACTTTCATTAGAGGATCCAAAAATAATGTCATCAACATATATTTGAACAAGTAAAAAGTTTTTGTTTTCTTTTTTGATAAACAAAGTAGTATCTACTTTACCTTTGACAAAACCATTTTGTAATAAAAACTTACTTAGTCCGTCGTACCAAGCTCGAGGTGCTTGCTTTAGACCATACGAGCCTTTTCGGTCAAGGCGAGTCGGCTTCTTTGGGTCTTCAAATCCAGGCGGTTGTTCCACATAAACTTCCTCATGGATAAATCCATTTAGGAAAGCACTTTTGACGTCCATTTGGAATAACCTGAAATTTTTGTAACAAGCAAACGCAAGTAATAGACGAATAGCTTCTAACCTTGCAACGGGTGCGTAAGTCTCGTCATAGTCTATTCCTTCTTCTTGCGTATACCCTTTGGCCACGAGTCTTGCTTTGTTTCGTACGACTTTTCCTTTTTCGTTCATTTTGTTCCTGAATACCCATTTGGTTCCAATAACAGTTTACCTTTTGGTTTAGATGTCAATTCCCGGACATCATTGATGTTGAACTGTCTAAGCTCTTCTTGCATAGCTTCGATCCAGCTTTCATCAGATAAAGCTTCTTCTATGCTTTTTGGTTCAATTTCAGAGATGAGAGCCACAGCACTAGATTCTTCATGCCTTTTTGATCTGGTGCGGATTCCTTCATTAAGTTTGCCAATAATAAGATCTTTGGGATGACTGGATTTGTGCTTCCAGTTACCGGGTTGATGATCTCTTTCTTTATTTGATTCTCCATGAGCGTCTTGATGATGGACTTCCGAATCCGAGGTGCTTCTTGAGATGTAGACATTTGAAGATCTAGAGCGGATTCAGTCTCTTCGTGCGAGTCCGGGCTGGATTCATCTTGCACCGAGTCTTGGAATTTGACATTCATTGATTCTTCCATAGACTTGGCTTTTTTTTGTTGAAGACTCGTAGGCTTTGCTTGATGTAGAATATCCAAGGAAGATGCCTTCATCCGATCTTTCTTCAAACTTACCAACTCGATCATTTGCATTTTTCAAAATAAAGCATTTGCAACCGAACACATGAAAGTATGAAACAATAGGCTTCTTACCTTTGAACAATTCATAGGGGTTTTATCAAGAATAGGTCTTAGAAAGACTCTATTTATAATATAGCAGTTGAGCTTGACTTCAACCCAAAATCGTGAAGAAATTTTACTTTCAATTAAAAGTGTTCTAGCCATTTCTTGAAGAGATCTATTCTTTCTTTCCACAACTCCATTTTGCTCTGGAGTAGACGGAGAGGAAAACATGTGATTAACACCAGATTTATCACGAGAATCTCGTAAAATCTTGATTTTCAAATTCACTTCCATGATCTGTTCTTATACTAGAAATAGCACATCCTTTTTCATTTTGAACCTTTTTAGCAAACTTTTCAAAGTACGAAAAGGTTTCGATTTATTTGCAAGAAAATATACCGGGTAAAACGAGAGTAATCATCTACAATTACTAGACAATATTTCTTACCTCCAATGCTCGGGTTCTTGTTGGTCCGAAGAGATCCATATGAAGCAACTGTATTACATGATTAGTAGATACATGATTTATTTGCTTAAATGAATTTCTTACCTGCTTTCCCAGAATGCATGGAGTGCATAAGTCAGACTTTTGGTATGGCAGTTTAGGTAGACCTCGAACAAGCTGCTTTGAAGAGATTTTGGCTAATTGCTTCTTGTTGATATGGCCAAGTTTTCTGTGCCATAGAATTGCTTCATCTTGAATTGAGATTAAGCATTGTTCTTCATTTGGCTTTACATCAAGGAGGTAGATGTTTCCATGCCTTCGACCCATGAAAGACGAGTCGAATCTTTGCTTATTCAGAACATATGCCTTCTTGAAAGAAGATCTTGTAAGTATCACACAATTGGCTAATCTTTGAGTAGATTGTAGTTGAGTCCTTCCACTAGAGAGACATTGCTTATTGTGAGATTTCCAATTTTCGCAATTCCGAATCCCACAATACTTCCTTTGCTATTTCCTCCGAATGAAACTTTTCCACCATTTACTTTAATAAGCTTTATGAAACATTTTGAGTCTCCTGTCATGTGTCTTGAGCATCCGCTGTCAAGATACCACTTTACCTTCTTTTTGACAGAGACCTGCATTCAAAAAAGAGTCTCAAGCTTTCTTTGGTACCCAAATTTTCTTGGGTCCTTTCGTGTTAGTAGGATGAGCATTATTAGGCCATACTCTCTTAACAGGCTTCCAAACCATAGGACACTCTTTTTCAAAATGATCCTGATTTGTTACACTTAGAACACCTTAAAGCATTTCGACCTACGGGCTTTACAAAAACTCTTTTGAAATGATTTTTATAAGCCTCTCTCGATGGTCTTTTCTTAATTCTTTCTTTTACTTTCGGAAAATCAATCAAAGGGATTGTTTCAGCTGTCATACCTAGACCCGACTTATTGAAGTAAGGTCTTTGGATTGAAAGAACTTTTCAAGTTTTCGGACCCTATTGAAAATTTCTTTGAAATATTTGATAAATCAGTTTTTAAGAAAGCATTTTCTTTTGAAAGATTGTCTTCACTCTCTTTAAGAGTAGAAACATTCAAGTCTAAATTTTTACCTTTTCTTCTAAAATGTTTTCCTTTTGTTTTAAAACTGAGTTTTCCTTTTAAGTTCGGAAATCCTTTTAAGAGAAGTCTTAAGACTAAAACATAACTCATCAATATATTTAGAGACTTTGACAGGGATTTTATAATCACTTACCTCAAATTCACTGTTTGAGTCTGATCCAGAGTCTGAGTCTAATTGCGCCATTAGACACAGGTTGGCATATTCCTCATCACTCTCTTCACACTCAGATCGCTCCAGGTTTCGGCTTTAAGAGCTTTTCGAAATTTCTCAGCTTTTCCTCTTTTCTTTTCGAAGAGGACAGGTTGGGTACGATGTGTCCCTTCTTTTTACATTCGAAGCAAACTACTTCTTTATTTGGTTCCTCATCATCACCTGAGACTTGGTCTGCTGTCTCGAAAACTTTGTTTCTTTGGGATGAACCTTCGCCTTTTCTATTCAGTTTTCTGAATCTTCTTATCATGAGGGCGAGCTCCTCATCATCCATATCTTCTTCAGAATCTGCATCATCGAATCATCGTTTGACTTTAGTGCAATAGATTTCTTACCTCTTGGATCTTCGTCTTCATTAATTCGTTCCACTTCGTAAGATCGAAGAGTTCCAATCGGCCCGTCTACGAGATAATGGCATGATTCTTTGCGTCTCTCTTATTGAAGTCTTTATATGATTCCAATCCTTGGAGAGTCCACGTAGAAGCTTGTTCACCTTCATGGGATCAGAAATTTTTGTCCTTGGTTCTCAAGACCATTGACAATATCTCAGTAAAACGACTAAACATGTCGGTTATAGATTCTCCTGGTTTCATTTTGAAGGATTCATATTGACCAAGAAGAATGTTAATTCTGGTCTCCTTCACTGACGTCTGTCCCTTCATAAGTGATATGTAACTGTCCCCGAGACTTCTTTTGCTGTGACACAAGAAGATATTCTGTTATATTCAGTTGGTGACAAAGCACAATATAAAGAATAAATTGCTTTAGCATCGAGTGCTTGTCTCTTGTTTATTTCTTCTTGAGACATTCCGCTGGTTTCAACAGTTTCTTTCCCTCTTTCGGTGATTGATGCAGCAGCGGAGTGATTCCTTTTTCCACTACGTCCCATTCCGGAGGATCCTTTGATCGTAGGAAAGCTTTCATCTTGTTCTTCCGGATGTTGTAATCCTTTCCATCGAAGTAGGGAGGTCTGGTATTGCTTTGCCCCTCCATCAGCCCCGGTGCTAGCATACTAGCCATGGATCTTTTACTCAAGTAAAACACTTCAAACAAAGTAAGAACACGGGCTCGATACCAATTGAGATAGCTAGTACGAGTACCTAGAGGGGGTGAATAGGTATACAAAAAAATTTCTCGAAGCTTGCACGATATTTAAACAATTAGAGAATTTGCAACAGCTTAAAAATTCAATCGCAAGACGAGTAAGGGAAAGAGAGAATTGAACACTCGGTTTATAGTGGTTCGGCTTGATTCAAGCCTACGTCCACTCTTACGCACCTGACAGCCGATTGGCTGGATTCCACTATAATCAAAGAGTTGTTACAGTGTTGATCTTCCTTGATTTCTAGGTGTAGATGATCTACCACACTCACTCAAGGCGTCACCAAGTATAAACACTCTCAGTATACAATTTCGCTCAGTCTCAACTAACAATCAAGGATCTTCAGACTCTGGAATTTTTCTATCGATCACACACTTAAAACAACTAGAACGTCTTCCTTTTATACTCCTTCATGCCATCATAGCCGTTGGCACTTACCAAAGGAATTCCTCCAATCTACCCGTTGGACGGAATCAATCAAGAAGATCATCCGAGCTATTTAAGGAATCGATGATAGCCCATCAATCTGTTCGCCCATACAATCGGGATCTTGGTTTCCAAGAATAGAATAATCCAAGATTATTTCGTCGACCATCGGATCTTCAATCGATCTTAGATAAGAATTAAAGAATCCGAAATGATTATCCAATCAAAGAATCTATTCCAGAGGATAGGATCAAATCCTCAACCATAAACCTCGACTTTGGATTTCCTTCAAGCACTGGATTAGAAAGACTGTCAGTGAGAATAATCTTGAGTCTTGAGTCTTGAGTCTTGAGTCTTGAGTCTTGAGATAACAAAGTCTTGAGACTATAAATTCTTGAGACTTTAACTATCGATATCCGACTTAGACTAATAGAAATGTTTTGTCAGCTTCAAAATATTCTGGAAAGATTTCTCCAACAAGATGGAAATCCAAATCTTTGCCAATCAGACAATTGTCCAACCAACAATGTGCAGCCAAAGAAAAAAGGGCATATCTGTTGCTCCAATCATTGCATCGGTCGCAGCTGTTCTGGTGTTGATTTCATTGGGAGCTCTTGCAGTATTGTGGATAATCAAAAGAAGACAAATCCAAAGTAACTCTTTTGCATATTGCATGTGCAAGGAAAATCAAAAGTTTTACATGTGATTTTGTCAGTCCGAGTCGGGTTTTGAACCCCAACTGGTTAGCTAGTCCAATTGCTCGTGGCCCTTTGCACAATTGGGCTGGAAAAAGTAAACATGGCACTCCGACTTGACCTCACTCACGTAATCATGTTTCTATGTCATCACTGTTTCATGTTCAAAAACTATGCACATGTTATTGGTTAATGATATCATAATTGCAACAACGCTTACTCACAAGTCACGTAAATGAAGGCATTTCAAGGTATGCTTCATTTGGTTGAGGTTACTCGGTTTGCTCTTTCTGGTTTGTATTTCACAACGCAGTCTCTTCTTAGGATAAGTCATTACATATTTTTTCAAAAAGGCTCTGTTTGCAGTGAAGATATATGATATCAAAGTGAAGATCATGACCGATAACTTTTTCTCCAGAGGAGCTGCTATTACTACTACCACCACTTTTGGAGGATCTACCGGGACACTAAGGTTGTCAAAAAATCAACATTTTACATCCCGAGGTTGCAAGAATTACCGATAACTTTAGAACAAAGTAATTGGAGAGGGAGGATCTGGGAAAGTTTACTTTGGCAGGCTTAACAATAGCACTGAAGTCGCTGTAAAAATGTTATCCCAATCATCAAAGCAAGGCTACAAGCAGTTTCACACAGAGGTTCGAAACATTACTGCAGCTAGAATTGATGTGTCATGTTTTTCAATTTTTTGGCAGTTCTACTCACAGCAAGTTCTGATATCTTGACGTGCAGGCCCAACTCCTGATGGTCGTTCACCATAGAAATCTGGTTTCATTAATCGGATATTGCGAAGAATTTGAAAACATGGCGCTGATTTACGAATTCATGTCCAACGGAAATGTGCGGCAACATTTGTCGGGTTTGTCGATATTCCCTTTTCCAATAGCACGATATATGTCGAGATAATTTTATCTCAATACCGTTCTTTGATAGTTCAGACTTTTGGATTAATTGGTCAATTTAGATATTCAGAATAGCACCATGGAAATGAAATTGACTTTCTCGGTGAACGAATACAATAGCGAACAAGCTTTACACCTTTCATGAATACTCCTTAATTCTCTACTTTCAAGCAGCACACAACCCAAATGTTTTGAGTTGGAGCCAGAGACTACAAATCGCAATCGATGCAGCTCAAGGTACATAAAGTAGATCAATGACATCTTTGTTCACATTTCCACAAGTTAAGCTACTCGATACATTTCGTCAAGTTTTTCCTGCTGGTGTGCGGGGTTGGAGTACTGCATAACGGCTGCAAACCTCCTATTATCCATAGAGATCTAAAGACCCCCAATATTTTACTAAACGAGAACATGCAAGCAAAGATTTGTGCTTTTGGATTATCGAGAGCATTTGTAAGAGAGCAGGATTCTTATATTTCGACTTGTCCAGCGGGGACGCCTGGTTATCTCAATCCGGAGTAAGTAACTCAAAATTTCTGAATACAAAGACTTTTCCATTCCACCTATGATGCAGAATAACTGTACTAATTTTGACCAGCACGAGAGGCCCATACATCTATTCATACATGTTTATGTTGGATAGACGTACGTAAGTTCATTTTTGTGAAGGCAGCTTAGGCAATTGTTGTACTAATCAAAGCGGCAATTCCTTTTGAATCCTCAGGTTTCATATACTTGGACACTCGAGCCAAAAGAGCGACATATACAGCTTTGGCATAGTTTTATTTGAGTTAATCACGGGCCACCCCGCCATTATAAGAAGTCCGGAGGGCAACATGCACATCCTTCACTGGGTAACTCCATTCGTAGAAAGAGGAGACATCCAAAGCATTGTCGATCCGAGGTTAGATAACCAATTCAACATCAGTTCTGTACGGAAAGTGGTGGAAATAGCCATGGCATGTGTACCAACGAACGCGGTTGAAAGGGCAGACATGAACCGTGTTCTATCGGAACTAAAAGAGTGCTTGACGGTAGAGATCAGTTCAGGAAGAAGCCAAAGAATGGGAAATAGTGAGAGAATAAGTGAGTTTGATACAACCACAATGGAGCTTGATTGTTCTCTGTATGCGCGTTAACTATACTTCATACTTAAGTTTATCATGTCCAATTTTTATTTTTATTTTGTTTAGATTATCATGTCCAGATTCTTCATAAGGAAAATTGCCCAAAAACTCATAAACTTATTGTATTTTTATTAATTTAGTTCTAAACCTTTTAATTGTGTCAATTAAATGATAACCATTTTTACGTTTTGTCAATTAAGTCCAATCGGGCCAATTTTAGTCAAAGATCAATTGTCTTACATGACATGACCGGGACAATTTTCATTTTTTAATATTTTTTTTGTTTTTTATTCTTTTCTTGTTAATTTTTTTTTTTTTCTTTTCTTCCTTATCTTTTCCTTCTTTTCTTTTTTTATGACCCTCACCCGCCACAATAAAAAAAAAAAAAAAAAGTAAAGAGGGAAAATAAAATTAAATTAAATTAATAACAAAAATTGAAAAAGTATATGTTAGTGATTTCCGACCAAGCTGAATCAATTGGAAAATCATGAAAAGTTTACAACTCAATTATCCTAATTAAAATATTTATGACTAAATTGACAAAAGTGCAATAAATTATAACTTTTTGGATAATTTTTTCAATTGTTAAAATAGTTTGTTATCATAAAAAAATGTAACTCTTGGTCATGAAAAGAGTGACGCCTGGTGATGAAAAATATGACTCTTAGCTATAAAAAAAGGTAATTGTTTATCATGAAAAATGGTGATGGTGTGGATAAAGGGGCGTTTGGCTTGGCTTTAGGGAAATGGGTTGAGGAAAATGCAAATAACTTTGGAATAAAGGGGTTTTCCAAAATGCTATACCATTTGGTAAATTGTAACTTCAAATAGCATTGGAAAATAGTTTTGGTGTAAATACCGTTTGATAAAATCCACATTTATAAAGGACTTTTGCTTTTTTTGTTTTTTTTTTTTTAAGTTTGAAAATTAAATTCGGCAGAGGGTGCTACTGGTCGACTGCCGCTGGCCAATTGCCGGTGGCCAGATCAGGCGTCCCCTAGGTCGGCCAGATCTAGCGACCTCAAGTGTCCTCAGGTGATGCCGCTCGAGTCTCGAGTGATGCCACCCTAGGGGGTGGTCGACGAGAAGGCATGACCCCAAGCGGCGGTGGTGGTTGCCAGAGAAGCCCAATCTTCAATGGCAGATCAAGGAAGCCGAATGGTTGTGGATGAATGAGGAAGAAGATGAATAGTAATGAATGAATAGTGATCGATGAATAGTAGAGTTTGCATTTTCAAAATGCTGAAAGCACAAAGCATGTCCCTACCTACATTGGGCTTTCAAACCTGTATTGGGTTTTCAGCATTCTAAATGCTAGCTTTTAGCTAAGGAAATCTAAAAAACACTTGCCAAAATGCTTTACATTTTCTCCAAGGAGCTTTGGAGGTCCAACACTTATTGCAAAAGTTGAACCAAACGAGGCCAAAGTACTTACTATCAAGAAATGTATGAATTGTTTGTCTAACAAAAAAAAAAAACAAAACAAAACAAAACAAAAAAACAAAGCATTTATGTTCATTACAATTGTTCAAAATAACAATTTCTTCGTGTAACTCTCTCCTTCTCTTTTTATATGGACAACTTTGATAACACATTCAAGGTAAAAATTTCAAGAGAAAAATTGAGGAATTGTTGAACTTGTTTCTCTACCGCTTTGATGTATATCTTGAAGGTACATTTGTTTTAAGCCAAGCAAGAATACTAGTGAGGGGTAAATATTGCCTAAAGACCCATAATCGTCATCACACATCAAAGCATCAAAGATCTATTAATTATTGCTCTGTCTTCATCGACATTCAAGTTTTCCTAATAATCTTGAGGTATTATTAGTTTTCGCGGAGATGGAGATAGTGGTTGCATCAACTATTCACAATCTTCACAAATAAGCATTACTGAAACTTTTGTTTCTGTTTACATGCTTTAGTCATGTTTGTCACAACCTACCCTCGAACAATGATTCACCTAAAGTTTAACTAATAAATTATTAAGCTTAAACTTATTTTAGGCTTTCCCAAGCCTATACCAATTCGTAACTTAGATTCAAGTTATTAGTATGCAAATCAATTTCATTTGGAGTCTTCACTAATCAATTTATAGTGGGTCAATTAAAAACTCAAGAAATGCATCGAGAAAAACACTTTACCTTACAAACTAGAAATTGCAGATGACACGACATGGCACAATAATTTAATTATTTTATTTACAATTAATAGTTTTTTAGTATAATGTTGACTCATCTATATTTCACAAGGAGGTAAAAATGTGCTATTTATGGAAAATATTTTTTGGAAATTTATTTTAAAAAAAAAGACTATTTTTTGGTGATTGAGACTTGAAAATAAATTGTAAAATATTTTCCATTGTTTGGAGGAAAATCTTATTTGATTTTTCTAAGTAGACATATGCTATCCGGGCACTAATGATTTGTGTGTGGGTACATAAGGAACCTAGAATGGGTACAAAGTTCTTAAGCCCAGATACAGACTCCCAAGCACGAGCATGGGTAGTAACCTTGGGTCGTCAAAACCAAAGTCGAAAACTTGATGCATGTGCCCAACTACCTCACACCTTGACCAGGGTCTACAAAGGCTAGACCAAGTCCTCGACACCTAGGCTTGGGCCCTCGAAGCCAAGCCCCAAACCTTAGTGCCCGGCATGGGGACCCCAAGCCAATGTCCATCGAGGCTTGGCCTCGGGACTTCAATACTAGTGCTTGCTTCCTAGTCCATCAAGGCTAGGCCTCGAATCCCATGCCCAAATTCCGATCCCCTACACCTAGACCTGAGTCTATTAATGTTGGGCCCAGGACCTTAGCGCCAATACCCAAGTCTATCAAGGCTAGGCCTCGGTCCCCAACACCCAACCCCATCCCCAACATTAATGGACCATGGCACAAGCTCAAGGGACTTAGGCTTGTGCATTAGAGTCCTAAGCCAGCCTCAATGAACCTGGGCTCAAAAGCCAAGGACCCAAGCTTAGGCATTTGGGTCAAGGGCCCATCCACATGGTGCATGAACCCGATGCACTCGGCCACGACCCTTGGCCAAGATCGATCCAGACACTTGGCCAAATCAATCGACTCGACCACGAGAATGATCCTCGAATGTCTAGGATCAATGCACACAGTCCATGGACACAATGCAAGGCACGATAGACCCAACGTTGATGGACTCTTACAAGGTCACTAAGGACCGAGGCACAATGTAGATGGACTTGGGCTCAAGTAGAGGACCCTGCCCTGCTATCAAGGATCTAAGAAAAAGTGTTAGGATATGTTTTATTGTCTATCTACTTAAATTTTGAAAAAATAATCTTTGATTTAAAAAAAAATATTTATTTTTCTAAATTTAAGTTCAGATAAAATAATATTTTTCTTTAAATAAAGAAATATTCGTTAAGAAATCAGCTTCCTTAACAATTTAAAGGCGAAAATTTTTTCTGCCAAACAAGCTTGAGCTCCTTAACCTGCGATCCTCTGTATCCTTCCCCGTTCGAAGGGCCCTTGACTTTTGAACTTCGCGGGGTTTTGCGTTGACTTCTTCGTCCTCCCCTTGCTCTGAACTCTGCAAGTAAGCCCTAAAGATTCCTTCTTTCTGAGATTCTCTCGCCCCCTCCCTCTTTCCATGTCATGCAAGCATCGGAAATGAGAGCTTTGAGAACGCTCTGCGCCCACAAGCACCTCCTCCATCCCACCTCCAAACCCACATCCCTTGCCTCCTTCAAGCCCTTCCAGAACCCCCGTCTCTACGGCGGCATCCACTCCACGAATCGCCGCCTCCTCTCTCGAGACGCCGGTCTCGCGCCCTTGCCCTCGGGCTCCGAGTCGGAGGCCAGCGACGCCGCCCCCGCTGTCGGCAACGTCCACGACCCTTCTGCCCGCTGGGTCAGAAGCAGCGGTGGGGAAGCTGGGTCGGGTCCCGAGAGCGAGGCAAGGAGCAGGAATGGCGAAATTCCCGAAGAAAGGAAGTATTTTGGAGGTGGTAGGAGCTCGTATGGCGGGAGCGGTAAGAAGGGGAAGAAGAGGAGTTGTTGGGTTTGTTCGGAATGTGGGTACACGGATGGACAGTGGTGGGGTTCGTGCAGGTCGTGCCGTAGCGCCGGGACGATAAAGCAGTTCACGGTGGAGGAGAACGGCGGCGGGAGCGAGAAAGTGAGGGGCTTCCAGGTGTCGGAGAGTGTGGTGAGGACGTGGCTGCCGCAGTGGGCTGGCGAGGTGCGGCCGCTGCGTTTGACGGATGTGAATCAGTTAGAGTGGCGGATTCCTCTGTAAGTTTGTTCTGTTCTGGGAAATGAGCAACTGGTCAGCTTTGGACCCTATATGCAGCTGCTACAGAAAGATAAATAGTTGAAGAAAGTTGTTGTCGAGTTGATTTTATTGTCTTATCTACATTTGACATAATTTACTTCGAAACATCTTTCCAGGAGTTGGATCATAGAGCGTATCTTGTGATTCTGATGAAATTTTGCCGGAATGATAGTATATTTCCTTTTCTTTAGTAATACGAGAGTGATGATATGACCTTTGGTCCTGATGACAATCTGTTGTCCACCTCGATGAAACCATCCATGCTGGTTATTGTAACACATTAGTACTTCTGTTAATTTATTTTGAAAGAAACGTGCATGTCGCTCTAATTCCTTAAAGTAAATGATCTCTTGGGGTGCTTGATGTTTAGGTATGGACCCTTTGGAGAGGAGGTTTCGAGAGTGCTAGGCGGTGGTCTTGTGCCAGGTTCGACCTACTTTTTAGCTGTATGGTCCGCACAGATCTGCTGCTGTACTAGAACTTTCACTTGAGATGTATGGAAGTTTTGAAGATCTTAATTTTATCAAAGCTATTGATTTTGCTGCATTGTGGCTCTAAAGGTTCCTTAATTTTGGTGGGAGGTGATCCTGGTGTTGGCAAGAGTACCCTGTTGCTGCAGGTAATGTACTTAGATGATACATTAAATATTCATAAAATATTTGGGTCACTTTGATGCCACAATACAGCACCCTTGCTTCACCCATAATTGGGTCCACAGCAAGATTTCAGGTTATAATACCGACAGGTACAAAGTTTCACTCATAGACATGAAAAGCAAGCAAATTCCAACAAATTTTCCACTCCAAAAGTGATGCAGCATCAGCTGAAATTTTACTCGATATTCATGAGGCTTCCATCCGATTACTATTTTTCAATTGACATTCTCATTGCACGCAGCGAGTGATTTAGGACCTTAAAGGCTTGGACTTGGTCTTGGTCCTCATATTTTGCAGCTACAAACGCTTCCAAATCCATGCAGTGTGCAAGAGAGACCCACCAACTTGTTTTTTCGTGCTTAAGACCTCTTTAATCAATTTTATTACAGTTTGAGAGTTACTCCCCAACTTTGAATTTTTAGTATAACTAAACAAGACACTAAATGATGTTCCATCTAAAGAGAAAAATGGGAACATTCCAAAACACGAATCATCAGCACAGATTAATAGCTCCTTTTGAGAGAGCCTTGATTTACATAGGCTGGCCACTAACAGTATGCAAAGGATAAGACAATTTGTCCATATTTAAAGCAAGCTCCTGAATAGATGAGAAAAATTCATGACTTCTCCGGACTAAGATGGATGTGCTGAAAAGCATGGGTAACATCGAAATGTGGCACCAAAAAAATTTCTAAAGAGAAAAATATATGAGAGCATCAACATATATCCACCTTTCTTATATCTATAAATTGGAAGTCAAGGTAGCCACCTTTCTTACGTCTCTGAACATGACAAAACAGGAGTTGAATGCAGAGATATATCTATTGGTCAAATGGAGCCCGAAAATGAACATAATCTCTTTAGGAATCCAAAACACATCAAAGAGCTTTTCTAGAGCAATTATTCAATTCGACAATGTTCCACTATCATGAAGCACAACAATTCTTGATTTTTGACAAATGGAGTAGGAACACATACCAACTTGATAAACGCAGGATCAGATGATCTTAACGTAAGTGCTAGTTTTATGGCAAGCAGCCAGTAAGGGAAGCCCCCAAAATCCCACCCTGCATCAATGTGTACCCATCAGGATTATTCCACCATATAAACGGGGAAGCAAGGAAAATTGGAATGCCATCATATCGCAGATATTGCTAATTAATGCGCCTAAGGAAACACTAGCGCCCCTATTGCAAAGATATAGAACATAAACAGCAAGTAGTGTTAAGAGATCATATTCATTTAGAAGAATTGTATTTCTCCGCTCCAATTGGAAGTCTAAAATTTACTTTTTGAATGATTGTAATCATCTCCTATTGCCAACAAAAAAAGGATCATACTTGGTTGTTCTTGCATAAAAAGAAACTTCGAACATGACAACATATCTGAAGATGAGCCATATATTGAGTTACAATGGACGAGATTTAGCAATCTCCATTACAAATTTAACATGCAAAATGCTTTGGTAAGGAAGTCAGAAAAGAAGAGCGTTTGGAATCCAGAGTATGTATTTATTAATAATCATGCTTTTCTAACTACTAGCACATAAAAATAAAGGAATGAGTCAGAAACCACCTTTGCTCTGTTAACTATGCTCTCTAGAATTGACTCTTCACGAAGAATAGAAGATTAAAGCACACGTGATACCTAAATTTATTTTGCCAAGCTAACAGAATGCATGAAGTCATGGTCTCAGAGCATTTCCAACACTTAAGACTAAAATGGCACAGAACTACCTGTCAGCCAACATGGCATGCTTAATTAAGTGCTAAAAGTCAAGTATCTCTTCTTTGAGAGTATGAGGACAGCAACTGAGAGTATTGCTCTGATTTAGTGGAAAACATGAGACACGAGCTATTCAATGACTGCATATAACATAGAAATAAAGGAATATCACAGACCCAAAGGAATGACTAGATCTGCTATTTGCATATATGCACTCACAGACTCAATCACGCAAATGATGTTTAATCCTTAAGAGTCCTAAATAGTGGAACAGATTCGGTAGGAAATATGCACCACATATTTTTTGCTGCAACAAAGTAAAACACACAGATGCAAATCAGTCTTACGTGGAGGCATAAACTTCATCTCATCTATAAAAAGAAACAACTGAGAATTCACCAGTCGGGACAGTCCCAAATGATGTATTTTGAAAATCGAATGAACAGCGAAGGTCTTCAAGTTGACCATCAATTAGAGATGTCACGTTTTATATCTTACTGGACTTAGAACAGACAAAATCCTGTTATGTCCAAATAAACTGTCTAAGGTCAGCAATTCATACACTTCACAGCTCCACAGAAACACGAAGAGAAAATAAGAAAAAGTGTCCTACTTCCACGATTTTTTCGTTTTTGCTAAAATGCTACCTCCACTTACTTGTGCACGAAATCAAATACGCGTGACTGATGACCCTCTTGTAATGGAAGAGACACCCATCGCCAAGGTCCAAAATGGAATGACAGTTATGGGCTAAATATGCTGAAAGCATGCCATGGCTTAATAAGGCCATGTCAATCCAATGTCCACTTCAGAGTCAAGACAAGGGCAGCAAACACTTCAACGTAGATTAACAAGTTTTAAAGCACCAATAAGAAGATTCTGGCCCTCACCTGCACATATATAAGGGCCTACTTGAAGCATAACCAGGAGATCAAGCTTCTTGCACAAGTTGAGAAAAGATATTATATGTGCAATTCCCTCAAAGACTGTCTCCCCCGGTTTCGGTTCATGCAGATTCCAAGGAACATATGTCTGGATAGTGTTCAAACATAGGGCTTTTGCTCTCAACAATCTGTCTTCCCAATACTGCATGCACAATAAATGCCCAAGTGTAATTGATTTGTTAAATGGAAGTGGGCAAAGGTTGCTTCAAGCAAAGAATCCTTCTAGTCAGCATTGAAAGAAGATGATGAATTATATTAAGACGTGAACAAGTCCTTCAGTGAGGGGCTCCCTGAATTTGTCGTGGAGCTCTAGATTTTATTGCTTCCTGATGGAGCAGAAAGTCATCTTCTAAAACAATCTCAAGTTCAAAGTTCCTCTTCTAGCCTAAATTAGATGCATTACCACATGCAGTAATACTGCTTCAGATATGGCCAATATAACACAGCTTCTCTTCTTAAAAAAGTGCATCTCCACATAGAAAGGAGAACTATTTGTGAGTAGCATTTGGAAAAAAGCATATATAACAATTGTCACAAAAACCCATTGTAATCTAATCACATGAGTAAGAAGAACGACCAAAGGAAAGAAACAAAAATACGTCCGGGAGCACGCGGAAATAATGAACATCTCCACCGATTATCCGAAAGGGATAGCCATCTTTCCAGAACTTGTCACTGTCGATCTCAAATTTCCAACTACTGGACTGATTAAAGTAAATTGCAATTAGACCCAGGTACAGAAGCAACCCAACAGAAATTCAACCACGCAACGATAGGGATTTACAATCAAAGGCAGGTAGTGTCGACGAAAGTGAGATGCACACTGTGAACGAGCAGAATAAACCAAAAACTAAACTACAATCACATTGCAAAACCGCTTTTTCAATCGGTGAACATAATCTAGAAAGATGGACACAAAGCAGCAGGAACTGGACTGATTAAAGTAAATTGCAATTAGACCCAGGTACAGAAGCAACCCAACAGAAATTCAACCACGCAACGATAGGGATTTACAATCAAAGGCAGGTAGTGTCGACGAAAGTGAGATGCACACTGTGAACGAGCAGAATAAACCAAAACTAAACTACAATCACATTGCAAAACCGCTTTTTCAATCGGTGAACATAATCTAGAAAGATGGACACAAAGCAGCAGGAACTTGCAGCTTAAGGCAGCTCCGATAAGCGAAAGTCCTCTTATACGAAGTTAAACACAACACTTGAAAGCAGAAACTATCAACGTACGCTAGCATCGATGAATTAGAACGAACAGCTACATTACGGTCCGATGACAAGTAAATTACTGCAGCTGACACACTGATCAGCAGCATTTAAAGTCGGCCATTGCCTAGACACAGCAAAGCGACTAGAATGGACAGTTTTAAGTCATTCCAGACAGTCGATCGCGCGCCAAGCGTCGAACATGCGACGCTAACAAAACGCGAACAAATTCAAGTCATCTCAAAGCAATCGAATTCCATTGGAGGCAGCTCGAACCGATCAAATCCAATGATGGCGGCACAAGCAGATCAAGCACGATGGCGACTAAGCCGCGATCGCATTCGGGAAAAGGAACTACACAATTCAGGAGCAACGAACTGCGGTTCCTCACCATCGCGGCGGCTCTGGAGGAGGCCGGCACTGCACTGTGAAAAGGGAGAGCGTTGCTGGTGGCGGTGGGAGCTGGCATGCCCGTACAAGTGGTCGTTCTGGACAAATTACATTTCCCACTGCGACATGGATTTTAATCTCAATTATCCAAGTTCTGCGCCAAATTGGTCATCGGGAATGGGTTCGGACCCTTCGACATCGAATTATGTCTCAATCGAATATCTCCGGTGGTTCATTGGAAGAGCACAACATTTACTAGGTTCAAGATCAATTTGACATATCAACTTTGCTTATCACTTGCTTTTCCATATTTTTCAAGTAGACAAAGGCAATAGTGTCGGATTTAACTTTCTCTATCGAAGATTTCGCCTTTCGTGGTTCAGATCTCGTTCCCAATTCATTTGGAATTGTTCTCCGGGTCCAACTTTTTTCCAACCACGATCTCTTTTACAAGGAAGCAAATCTGCTGAATTCCTGGTGGTCCCTAGCTCTTTTTACTCACGCTGGTCTCTCGTTTTTATTTTTATTTTTATTATCTCCTTGCTACTTTCGAAAAGTTCTTGGTGCCCTCCAAGTCCCTGTTTTTTTCTTGTTCTTTTTTTTTTCCCCCAACGAGTAGAATTTTCTCGTCACCTTTTATTCTAGAAACTCACCTTTTCGCGTCGAATATACCCCTGCAACATTTTCTTTCTCTTCGTCGCGCAAAGAATTTTTCCATATTTCTATGATAATCAAATGGGAAGTTTACGAGATTGTTGTTACTCTTCATAAATTGATTTGGGATATTTACCAAAGAATTTGTGAATAAGCGACAACAATGAAATGCGGAAAATTCTGTATTTTCAGAGTACTAATTTCTTTTTTTTTTTCTTATTGATGTGTGTAATTAGTTGCTTTTCGAGACTTGAAACTTTTCTAGTAAAGCATGACGACGCTTCTGATTCATGATTGACTCCGTGGGGAGTGAGGGCAGCGTAGCTTAATTATGCTTCTTAAGCCGATTAAGAAAGCCCATTTCGTATTTCTGCCAACGGAAGAGATCATTATCTCAATGCAAAAGAAAAAAGATTCGAAGCATCCTATATGTCAAATAAAAGTCCGAACTCGAGAAAGAAAGAAGTCGAAGGGTAAAAGGGAAAGGAAGAAGGAGAAGAAATCGATGAACTTCTTTCGATTTAGAAAGCCCATTTTGAATTTCTGCTAAAAGGAGAAATCATTATCTCAATCCAAAAGAGGAAAAAAATTAAAAAGATCGGAAGCACGCTAAACGTCAAATAAAAGTCCGATTTCCATAAAGAAAGAAGAAAGGTTGAAGGAAAAGAAATTGATGAAATTCTTTCATTAAAGCTTCCGCCCTAACCGCTTGAAAATTGAAGTTCGATATGCAATTCCTAGGAAACCACAAGCGAATCCTTTTCTAACGATTTTGTCTTGTTCCAACCTTGTTCTCTCTGCATCGATTGACATTGTTCCTTCTCTTACGAACATGCGCTCCTTCCACGTGATGATAATAAAAGAGAACACCTTAGCCACAAACAATCGAGCGAACGCTGTCGCGACCGGGGCAGTGTCTCGCATCAGACACCTGAATTTTCCGGGAATCTGTCGAAAACAATTCGCGGCCATGTCTCTTTTTTTTTTTTTTTTAATTTTAATTTGGGTCCCACACGAGCTATTGATTACGGGGAGGTAAAATCCCATAAATTGTTGGCAAATGAAGCCTAAGGACCTATGACCAAAAGAAAAAAGAAAAAGAAAAAGTGTAACGACTTTCATCTTCATCTTCGGGTAATAGCTTTCACGTGTTTGTTCACATGCATATGGGGTCGGCATCCTATGTCCGCGTTTCCCCTACAACAGTTTAATATGCCTAAAAGACATTTTCTCCATCCGCAGAGCCCTAAAAGTACTAACCCCAAAACTGGCCATCCTTTCGACCACCCATTGCGGCTCTCCTCTTCCTGATAATTCCAGAAAGAAGAGAGCAAATAATCAAATAACCAGCAAATGTTCATGGAATTGAGAATATTTCTCAGCGCTCTAGTGCACGGGATTAAATAGAGCCTCTTTCTTTTTCTTTTCATTTTTCTTAGTGTGTGCGTTGGGGGTGGGGGATGATGACATACATTTTAATGACAATAAAACGTGCCTGAGCAGTAATTGCTTCCTTCACTGCTTGATCAATGGTGTGCTGCGTCTCTGCAATAAATTGCATCCGAAGTGTTTTGCACCCCTGGACGTGATCAGTGTTTCGGACGAAGGAATCTGCAATTAAACAGTGAATGTAAGTGCTCTCAGCAAATTGAAAATCTGCATTAATTGGAACCAGCACGATAAAAGCAAAACTCACATCTTCCCACGTGCTTAAAGCCAAGCAATCTATGGTCCCGTAGTGGCGTGAGGTTTGTTGTCCAACAATCGAACCAACAAAAGTTGTTCGAGATTATCCTTCTCACCATCCAAATGAATTGCCGCCATCGCAGACAGCAACCTTAATGATTGCAAGTGTCATTGAATCGTTTCAGTAAAAGATCCACAAGCAAGCAACGGGAGAAACATGAAAAATATTTGCCGCATATAAATTTTGCATACTGTCAAACAAGCTTGTCACGCGATATCTCAAACATCCTCCCTACTCCTCCAGACTCTATCCACATAGTCAACATCATGGCTAAACAGTGTAGCAAAACTGGATAGAAAATGAAGCACATAAGGATTTCAAGTACTATTGAATATAACCGACAAGTAAATCGCAAACTTAAAAATGTCCATCACTCCTTCATTAACTCAACGACCATTCAAGAGACTTTATTTGCTCTTTTTCATACGACAGACCTTCCATAATCTTTCATAATATCCAGTCTTCCTTCCTTCATCTATTGATCCATCTCATAAAAAGAGAGGGCACTAGAGAACCGACTTATGGCCAACGTAGTCTCGCGCGAAAGAAGTGTCTCGATGGCCGACCAGGTTTCACTAGTAGCTCCCTTCAAAAGAGCTTCCACTGGTCCAAACAATAATTGATCCCATCAACCACCATTAAGTAAAAGGGGGAAAAGCCCTCCATCTATAAAGAGAGGCACGAGACTATGTTGGCCATAAGTCAGTTCTCTAGTGCCTTATCTTCTTATGAGATGGATCAATAAATAAAGGAATGAATGCTAGATGTTATGAAATAGAAGGTATGTCATACAAAAAATAGCAAATAAAGTATCTAGAAGGGTCGTTGAGCTAATGAAGGAGTGGTAGGCATCTTTAAGTTTGCGATTTACTCGTTAGTTAGATTCAATAGTACTTGAAATCCTTATGTGCTTCATTTTCTATCCCGTTTTACTACACTATTCAGCCATGATGGTGACTATGTGAATAGAGTCTCGAGGAGTAGGGAGGATGTTCGAGATATTGCACGACAAGCTCGTTTGGCAATATACAAAATTTACATGCGGCAAATATTTTTCACTTGCTTGTGGATTTTTTACTGAAACGATTCAATGACACTAGCAGTCATTAAGGTTGCTGTCTACGATGGCCACAATCGTTTGGATGGTGAGAAAGATAATCTTGAACAACTTTGTTGGTTTGATTGTTGGACAACAAACCTCACGCCACTACGGGAGCATAGATCGCTTGGCTTTAAGCACGTGGGAAGATGTGAGTTTTGCTTTTATCGTGCTGGTTCCAATTAATGCAGATCTTCAATTTGCTGAGAGCACTTACATTAACTGTTTAATTACAGATTCCTTCATTAGCTGCCTAATGAAGGAATCTGCAAGGTCTGTCGAGATCTTCATTCACTGTTCAGCCAAGATCTTCAAGACTGGATATTATGAAACATTATGGAAAGTCCGTCGTACGTAAAAGAGCAAATAAAGTATGGTTGTTGAGCTAATGAAGGAGTGGAAGCACCTTTAAGTTTGTGATTTACTCGTCGGTTAGATTCAATAGTAGCTCCCTTCAAAAGAGCTTCCACTAGTCCAAATAATGCTTCCTTCAGTCTTGCCTGTAAAAACATGATATAATTCGTGCAGATCCCATCAACCACCATTAAGTAAAAAGGGGGAAAAACCCTCCACCTGTAAAGAGAGAAGCTCGAGAGAAGAAGAAATCTCTCTACTCATTATGCTACCTTATGTGCTTTCGTAAGCTCAGAGACCTTGGTATCACGGACCGAACCAACATGGGTATCAATGTGACTCCGCAGCATCTCCCGTACGCTAGACGTATCCCATTTGGCTTGTTCAATTACGACATCTGTTCAAAGTATGATACAAAACTTATCCATGCATTCGGTGGTAAAATTCCCCTAATAACAAGTCAAAAGTGAGCATGGCATGAACATACAAATAGTTTCCTAAATGCCCAGAGTGTTATTTACCAACAAGACCATATTTTCACATCAGCGTCTGGTCTCAGACACAAACCTTCATTTCTGACTGATGCAAGTAAAACAACTAATAGGCCACCAAAGGAGTGCAAATGCAAGCACAACAAGAGTCAAAGAACCAAGAAAGAACTTAGTTATAGGACAAAGCACAATGACAAACCTTCGCTCGTGACCTACTTTTTCAGAGCATTGACTTTACAAACATCAGGTTACAAGTTGCCGTACCTGCGCATCATTCGTCAAATAGGGTCATATAAGACTGAGTACAGTCACGAGCAGCCACTGAAAACTCTTCCCCTCCTTGGACATATTCTGTATGGATGTCTAGGTGAGTTCAAGGAAAGATTTGGCAAGCCTTTGGAAGGAGGGGAAGAGTTTTCAGTGGCTGCTCGTGACTGTACTCGGTCTTATATGGCCCTATTTGACGAACAATGCGCAGGTACGGCAGCTTGTAACCTGATGTTTGTAAAGTCAATGCTCTGAAAAAGTAGGCCACAAACGAAGGTTTGTCGTTGTGCAAACGTAAGCACAACAAGAGTCAAAGAACTAAGAAAAAGCAAATCTTTCCTTGAACTCACCTAGACATCCATACAGAATATGTCCAAGGACTGCTTGGAAAGCTAGTCATTCCAACTGACGAAACAACAAAACACAATAAGCAACATATGATAAGATGTCCTCAACGGACAGTCTCTCTGTGTAAGCTTACTTCAAATGAAAACATCCTGATTGAAAGAAAATGTGTCAAAAGGAAAAATATTTCCACGTTCCAAGCAGCTTGAAGTGGTAGTCGTACAATAGAACCCAAAAATGAAGCATTTTAAGCAAGGAAAACCACCCCCATAACTTCTTACTCGAAGTGACCATTTTTCAAGCTGCTTCCGCCTCTTAGATCTGACATTCCCATCGAAATGCATAGTCTGTGATTCATACCTAATAAGGGCCACATAAAATTTTATAGATGAAACGTACTTATAGTGATAAGTAAATTTCTAATCCTGACAGAACATAATCTTCACCCAAAAATAAAACCAGGAAACATCGCAAACAGAAGGCCAAATTAAGCTAAGCCGTCAGCTAGGCAACTGCTACACTGTGACTAGCCATTACTCTCCTACCATCAAGAAAACTGATCAATCAAACAAGAAGATGATTGCTCAAAAGCAACCATTCAACCAGTTGAAATAATACTCAGATTGTGAATGAAGGGGGGCCATTTCAAGCTAGAATGATCACTTGAACAGAATAGCTATATCTCATCTATACACAGGCTAGACCTCAACAGCTATATCTCATCTACTCAGGCTAGAACTCAACAATTAGATAGTAGATATATCAGAGGCAAACTTGTACAACCTAAAATCAAACAATAATAAATTCAAAAAAGCTGAGGCTTCCTTTGTGTTTGCTCTTTAAAAAAATGCACTTGTTCCAAGAAAAGAAAATGCTCCTACTGCTCCCACTTCACGTAAGCCAGGAAAAACTCATAAACAACCTTCTTAACAGTAAGAACATGGAGCCGATTGTGTTGGATAACCTTAATGTACTTGCATTATTTAATGAACATAAAATCCAGTTGCCGCACCACCATCTGTAACTCATCAAATAATAATATTACTCATCTTACCCAGATGAACACGTGTCAAGAATGGAACAGTTTCTTTCCAAAACCAAGAATTGCTCCCAACTGCACAGCCTCCTTCATCGAAAGCCAGTCCTAACATGTTAAGAAGAGTTCGCCTGATCTTAATATGTGTAAGATAAATTGCATATGTTTGCATTTCAAAATAGCAAAACAGACAAGCAAGTTTCATGTCCAGCAAGAACCAGATCGATACCTCATTTTCAGTAAGACTGGAATATTGTTCATCGGCAATTTCTTCACATCATATGTGAGCAACCATGACCTTAACACGGATAGCATGATGCGTCCATTAGCATTCTCATTATTAGCAATATATCCAATTGCCCTTCAATTAACACTCACCCTGTGCGCAGGCAAGTCCAAGTCCTTATTCTCCTTAATGAACATCCAAATATGTTGAGCACTAAAACAAAATCCTGAACCAGGAACTGCTCCCTTCGATCTCTTGCCAGCCCACCAGGTGCGGTACTATCCAAGAACCACCCTCTAAGAGCGTCCACCTGTTCGTCCAAGGAAATTCAACCATATGGCAAAAGATTAGTGCAGAGAAAGGGTAAAATCCATTTGGAAAACTCCATCCGAGAGTTATCAGTATTTATCAAATTTGCTCCAAATTCCATAATACAGAGCACAAGAAGATGAGATGGAAACATAACACGTCTGAAACTACAATTGATTAAGAATGTGAACAGAAGAGTAGTGAAAATCACCAATCTCAATAAGGGATGACTGACCAATGATAAGCCCCAAAGAAATTAGAAATAGCAGTCGATGATGAGTGGCATTTCCACAGATATTCCAAAACTCATGCATACGAGGACTGAAGCTTTGTCCTAAACAGTACTCAAGCACAGGAATTATGCAAAAGAAAAGGCGCCCATTGCGGCATTTGAAAATCTTGTCGAGACACAACAACAAAGCCGGCATAAACTCCTCATTAGGGCTGAGCACGGTTCCGGGTTACCCGGGAACCGGAACCGAACCGGAGGAGGGTCCGGTTCGGTTCCCCGGTTCCAAGGGGGACTGGTTCGGTTCCGGTTCCTTTTTCTAGGAACCAGAACCGAACCGAACCGAACCGAACCGTTTTCGAACCGAACCGGAACCGGTTACTTAGGGCAGAAAAAACTCGACCTTGGATGTTCTAGTGACTTGTATGTGATGTTCTAGTTGAAGTTTGGCTTTGGCCTCTAAATGAAAGTTGTAAAGGACTTCTTGGAGTATAACATACTCAAATTTGGGACAAAAAAACAAGTATAAGTGGGTGAAATCGTTATTCTTTGGAAAGACTGGATCTGGAGATTTTGGGACCGACCCTTGATGAATGCATGGACTGTAAGGCAACCTTTTTGTCGAAATTTCACTTTGATTTCTTAACAAAAGTTGTAAAGGACATCCTGAGGTACCACATATCAAAAATTTAGAGAAAAAAAACAAGAATAGGTAGGTGAAATCGTGGTCCTTTGGAGATGGTTAGATCTGGAATTACGGTACTACGAACAGGGATTTTAACCGTACATATTTAATTATCTAGGACGAATTTGACTTCGATGTTTTCATGAAGTATCTACCTTATGGTCTTGGCTATCACATAGTCTAATTTCATAATTTTTTAAGGTCATTTGGGTATTTAATCGGAAATGTTTCTAAAACTGTGCAATCTGATGTGTTCGGATCTTGTAAGTTGCAATGCGTGGACTATATCATTTTGTATGAGGTTCTTTTGGAAATGTGTTCTGCATGAAATATCTCTCTTGATGTCTTCCCTACAAATATTTAAATTTCGTAATTTTTGTAGTTCATTTGCCTATTTAACCAAAAAAATTTCAAAAACTGTGCAAGTAGAGAATAGGAAAAGTAAATCGATTTTATCTTTTTAATACAGAATGAATTGGACTACAATTTCTTCATGAAACTTGTACCTCTAGGTCTTAAATACAACGTGTCCAAATTTCAGAATTTTCTGAGTTCATTTAAGGGTTTAATCGAAATTGTTTTCAAAACTTGTACCTCTAGACATTCTTGTTCTAGTGGTGTTTTATTTCTATTTTCTAGTTTGCTATTTGTTTTGAAATTTCTAATTATATTCTATTATTGTTGTGCAGTGCGAAGTTAATGTATCAAGATAACATGTCAATGTGAAGTTACCGTGTAGTATACAAGTACATTATAGTTTTTTTTTTTTGGTAACGTGCGCATATGTTATATTTTTTTTTAGTAACGTGCGTGCACATTATAGTTTTTTTTGGTAACGTGCGCATACATTATATTTTTTTTGGTAACGTGCGCATATGTTATAGTTTTTTTTTTGGTAACGTGCGCGTACATTATAGTTTTTTTGGTAATGTGCGCGTACGTTATAGTTTTTTTGGGTAACGTGCGCATATGTTATAGTTCAAATCTGAAAATTAAAAAAAAAAAAAAAAAAAAGGAACCTGTTGGAACTGGAACCGACCCCGGAACCTATGACAGGGTAGGTTCCAGGTTCTCGGATTCTCACGGGTAGGTTCCAGGTTCCTCATTTTGAGGAACCTGTACAGGGTAGGTTCCAGGTTCCAGACGGAACCGAACCGGAACCTGGAACCGCTCACCCCTACTCCTCATTACTTCTTTTTTCTGGGTGGGAAAGAAGCCGACTTTGTGCTATTGGGCTTGGAAGAAAATTCTACAATACATGACAAAATTCCAACTCCGCTTCCACCGGAGGATAGGCGATGTCTTGACACTTCACTTTGGTTTGACAATTAGCACCCAGTGTCCTTTGAACTTAATATTCACATATTCACTTATCTATAGATCTGGACTTTCAAGATAGGTTTCGGTGGCTAACCTTTTTTCTGAGGACGGCCATGCTATACGGTCAGTGATTGCAACTTGGAGTTCGTCACTCCCTTCTCTAACTGATGCTAAGGATCGGTTTTGTTGGAGGGAGAATTCCTTGGGAGTGTTCTCGATGGCCTCGGCTTGGGAGCTTATAAGTGTTCTCGATAGCCTCGGCTTGGGAGCTTATAAGGCGAAAGAAGGATTGAGTTAGTTGGAATGGTTTCATTTGGAACAATGACATCCTACCTCGACATCAGTTTAACTTTGGCTGATTAGCAAGCGAAGGCTGCTTACTCAATCCCTTCTCACGACTCATGGTAGGATCGATGATACATTCTGCCCTTTCTATGAAAAGGAACTTGATTCAATTGATCATTTATTTTTTGGATGTCGCATTACGTCGCATATTGCCTTCTTTTGGGCGACCAAATGTAGACTCTCTTAGAGTAACAAGCCTTGGGAGGAAACGCTAACTTGGGCCACTACCTTTCTTGTAGGCAAGTAGTTCCATAAATGTATTGTCCGTTTTTCCTTTGATGCGCTTTGTCACATCATCTGGAAGAACAGGAATGATATTCTTTTCAGGGGTGAGCCCGTTTCTACCTCAACCATGAAGAAGCACCTTCTCAAAGTCGTTCAAGATAAGGCTCTCACCTATAGAAACGTGGACGGCTCCACTAGAAATAGAAGATTACAACGGTTCTGGGATTTGGATCCTTCCATCTTCTCCTCTGCTGTTTGCACACTGGCTAGGTAGGCCCTTGGTGTTTTTTGGGTGTGCCAACACCTCTTGTGTTGGCATTGGTCCTTTTGCTTGCCGCTTGGCTTTTTTTATCGGCTTCCTTCCACTCTTTATGAGCATGTTCATTGGGAGTGCAAGTTTTTGAAGCCGAGGGTTGTATAGTTTTTTCCTTCCCCATTATGTTATAATTATTACCTTTACTAGAAAGGAAAAAAAGCTGACATAAAATGTGGGCAATCGTATTCAAGGTCCAAACGTGCTTCTATGGGATGCAAGGTAGGTATACCTCATCTTTAAATCGCTTTTCCTCTTCTTCATAATTAGAAAGAGCAACGAACTCAACCTGGAAAGCATAAGAGAGTCATTAGGTAGAAGTTCATTTCAACGATTAGAGGCAAAAGCAAATCATTGAAAGGAACTTGTATAAGCATCGGAGCACCTACATTAAAAAATGACTGACAAGAGTTTCCTTGTGCTGCTCTAACATAGGAATATTGTCCCATATCTGCAGGAAAATACTAAATGAAACCAACAACGGCTTTACAAAGTCGATTTTCCAAAGGAAATGCAACAACCCTCACCTCCTGCACTTCTTCTCTCAAGGCAGCTTCTAGACATTCGAAAGGACTCTGGATAAAAAGAAAAACCAGAGAGCATATAAAAAAAAAAAATCAACTCAGATGGGCAAAACTTACCAGATGCAACCAAAACGAGCAAATAAAAACCATCACAATCCGAAATGGAAACATGATTAAGTATAGGTACGAACCCTCCTTGTTTTATCCCGTAATACGAATACGAGAGTTGTTTTCCTTGGACAAAACAATCGCATCATGGCCTTCAAGAAGAGTCGCAACTTTATCATTAACTCTTAGAACTAAACATTTAGCTTATCTTGAGGCAAGAGGAGAAGAAACACCTGGAATACAGGTTTCAGAAAAGGCTTGCTGGCATCTTGTGCACAGACAATATAATGACCCCACCTATGAAAAAGATGCTGAAAAGAAGACAAGAAATACCTGGAATACAGTTTTGAGCAGAAACCTGCTCCCAGCTTGCTCAAGGCCGACCCAACGACACCATCTATGAAAAAGATGCTTAGAAAGGGCACTAGGAAAATACAAAAACAACAACCTCGTAGATAACGCTGCAGAAATAGAAACAGTATCTCACTAAAGCAAAGCAAAAGCCTCACATGTTTATGAGCACTATATTGGAGACAGCAAAGCAAAAAGAGCGCTCTGCTTTTTGAAGGAAGCATCGTCCTGTATAAAAATGACACCGATTAAGCAGCTCCAAGAATGCTAATTGCTGCCTACTCAAACCAAGTGTAAATCAGGTGAATTTCAATGAGCCTCAGCTACACGTAAATCAACCTTCTGGGTTGGTAAGATGAGAAAAGCCATACAAAAGTGGAAAAGCTACAGCAGCTAACCAATGAACAAATTAACATTTCAACATGTACAAAAAATTAGAATTTGCAATTACATCTGGACAAAAATAAGTAGTTGAACATTGACAAATTAAGCTATTATATATCCATGCAAAATCATCTAGTAAATAAACCTGTCTTACTTTTCCATCTGTCCCCTCCAAGTCCATAACTAGAGTACACGGTTCAATCCCAGCAGCTTTCGCGATCCATATTCATTCGGTGGTTTGGGACCTGAAAAAATAACAACCTGGCTTTGGACATTTTTCCTAATCCAAATCACTAGAGTGACCTAAAGGACAGTTCAAAAACATACCTCCCTCTTGAAGGATCCATTTTCCTGAACTTTGTGCCAAACAGTGCATTCAACAGTGTGCTCTCGCCTGTCAGAACCAATAGAAACTTTCATCGTAAAACATTGAAAAAAAAAACATTTCGTCCAAGAAATACCGCCTATATATGACTTCACTGAAAATTATCACAGGCAATATATCCCGAAACTCACTGAACATTATCACAGCCAATATATCCCGAAAGAATGGTAAGTTATTTCTAGTTAAACATAAGAAATCCAATTAAGAAGCAAAACTAACCACCGAAAAGTAGTGACTAGGTTTCTAAACAAAGTGAGTAGCCAAGCTATTCGATAGCGAGATAGGAACTCACCACTGCTCTGAGTCCCGAATATAGAAACGACAACATATGAAACGCCCGTTTCCTCCAATCTCACGTCACCGATGAATTTTTCTAATGCATGAATCTTGAAAGCATCCCTTGCGTCTATGAATTGAGTAAGGGAACGTTCAGTAGGGTGGTCATCTGTCCTTGAAAAATCGCCACAACTTTCATAACAAAGAAGATGTGGTAACAAACATACTCTCGATTATAGACTAAAAGGTAAATACAATTAAGCGTTAAATCGATGAACCCCTCCCCGAACAGTATATCTCGATGACTTATTCAATTTATAAGGTCGGATAGATTAAAAGAGAAATAAGGCGTTAAATGAACATATCTGTGCGGTAATCTAATGATTATCTATGCAATTAATAGGTACCTGTATCGACGACCGGCGATGGAGGAGACTCCATGATCGGCGAATCCCGAGCGCTCGTCCTCAATCACAGAGCACCTGTTCAACAGAAACCAAAACTCTACAGATCACCGACCAACTTCCAATATCCAACGGACTGCCCCGCGAAATTCGCCTCAAAACAATGGGGCAATCAACGATAATCAAGAAGATTCTCGGAGCCTACCGGAATCGCCGTCGGCCCAGAGGAAGAAACCGAAAGAGTCGTCACCGAAGAAGTTTCCGGAATCGGAAGACGACGACGACAACGCGACGAAGAAGAAGAAGCTCTCGGCGGCAACCGGAGGGCGCGAGAGGGATAAGGCGGACTGCGGTGGAGAAAGGGGAATCTCCGGACGGAAGGAGAAGGGACTTCTTCGGTGCGAGGAGAAAGTATAAGTAATAGCTACTAGCTACTAGGTAGGGCCGTCAAATGGTTTGCTTTCGAGGGTACGAAAAATTATGGGAAGACATATTGGGAATGGGGCTTCATCATTGGGGTGAGGGGCTTGACGATGAGGGATGTCGGCCGGAGATGGTGGGGCTATGTCGGAAGGGGGTGGCGGTGGTTGAGCGATGCTCGGCAGAGATAGATTCCGGGCCTCCTTCTTCCCGGTCACTCTTCATTTCTACCCCCTCTCCTTCCTTCAAGCTCTCTCGCCAAAGGCCTCTCCCCTCTCTCTCGGCCAAAAATCCTCCCCCCTCCCTCTTTCAGAGTCCTTCTCCGTTCCTACGCAAGCGCCCGACCTTCCGCCGTGCCAGCTGCCCTTGCCGGCCCGATCCGCGACCACCAACTCCAGCCGATCGTCCCCGATTCGGCTGTTCCCCCGCTCCCCTCCGCTGTTGCTGCTTTTCTTCCTTTTTTGCAGGCGCGCGTGAAGGATGGCAGGAGGGAGACGACCAGCTCGAGCGCGGGCGGGCTGAAGAGGAAAAGGGCTGGGCCGGGCCCACGCGAGGGAAAGAATAAAGGAAAGAGAGGAAGGGGCCAGCCCAAGGCTTGTCCGAACCCAACCCGATTGCCCCTCTTTTTTTCTTTTTTCTCTTTTCTTCTTCTTTTCTTCTTTTCTTTTTTGTAATTAATTTCTTTTGATAAATTTTTAATTTTTATTTTTTTTATGATGAATTTTTGGAAGAAATTAAGAAAAGACCAATCAATGCAAAGTGCAATATTGAATACACAATGATTTTTTTTTGCGACTAATTCCTTACTTTTAATGATATTAAGTCTTAAGTAAAATGGTGAAATTTAGGTGTCAATATGACTTCACTGAAAATTATCACAGGCAATATATCCCGAAAGTCACTAAACATTATCGCAAGCGATATATCCCGAAAGAATGGTCAGTTATTTCTAGTTAAACATGAGAAATCCAATTAAGAAGCAAAAGTATCCACCGAGCAAAAGTAGTAACTAGGTTTTTAAACAAATTGAGTAGCCAAGATATTCGATAGAGAGATGGGAACTCACTGCTGCTTTGAGCCCCAAATATAGAAATGACGACGTATGAAATGCCTGTTTCCTCCAATCTCACGTCACTGATGAATTTTTCTAATGCATGGATCTTGAAAGCACCCCTTGCGTCTATGAATTGAGTAAGGGAACATTCAGCAGGGTCATCCATCCATGAAAAATCGCCACAGCTTTCACAACAAAGAAGATGTGATAACAAGCATACTCTCGATTATAGACTAAAAGGGAAATACAATTAAGCGTTAAATTTGACATACTTTCGTGATCAAACCCCTTCTCGAACAGTATATCTCAATCATTTATTCAATTTATATGGTCGGATAGATTAAAAGAGAAATAAGGCGTTAAATCAACATATCTTTGTGATAATCTAATGATTATCTATGCAATTAATAGGGTGCCAAAGCATTTCCAAGGAACTATCCGATATCATCACATGTGTGATATGATGAGACAAGTTTGGAAACAACATAGCAACGAAACTCTCCAAAACCAGGGCTGTCAAAAAGGGGCATACTGGCTCGAACCAAAACTTTCAGGCATTTTCAATACAGATCTCTTTTAGGTGAGAAGAGGGAAAAGAAGAGGAAATCAATTCGAATTAGGATCAAATACTTGTATCGATGACCAGCGACGGAGGAGACTCCATGATCGGCGAATCCCGAGCAGTGAAAAAGGACGCTCATCCCTCGAAGCGAGGGGAAAGTATTAGTAATAGCTACTAGCTACTAGCTAGGGCCGTCAAATGGTTTGCTCTTGAAGTTACGAGATGGGCCCCAAAGTATCTCCCGAGCCCAAAATTCGAAATGGGCCTCGGCGGACCCGGAACCGGCTCTTCGGTCCGTGCTGTGCTGACCTGGAATTTGGGCCTGTGTGGGTTTTCATTTGGGAATGCCTCTCTCAAACGGTGACAAAGAAATTATGGGAAGACATATTGAATGGGGCTTCATCATTGGGGCGAGGGGCTTGACGACGAGGGATGTTGGCCGGAGATGGTGGGGCTATGTCGGAAGGGTGTGGTGGTGGCTTGGAAGAAACTAAGCTTCGTTGCTTTTGGGAAGAAGACGGGTTGCAAACAGGCCGGGCGCACCGGGCCTTGTGGGAACTGGCCTCAACAGACGGAGTTTGATTGCCAAGGATCTAGAAATTAGAATATTTCTTTCCTTTCTAGGGGGGAAAAAAGCTTAGGAAATTGACACAATTAGTCAAGAAAAAAAAAAAAAACTAGCTGGAATTGGGGGTAAGGGGAGGAAGCTCAACCTCTTCAAACAATAGAGCGTGCAGGCAGGACACCAAGTTTCCAGACTACCACTGCTAGTCCCTTATGGTCTTTGGACCTATGGATCCAGCACTAAGTGCAATTGATGTCTGAATTACTTGACTTTGTTATATAATAATTTAAATCAATAATGCTTTTTTTTTTAAACTACATAGGAAAGAGGATAGTGCATGTGTGCAGTGAAATTTGATAGCATTTAGACAGTAAAGAGGTAAGGCAAGAAGTTTGCACATGTGGATACGTGGAGCATATATAGTACATGGTAGATTTTTTTCGTTCCTATGTATGTCGTAAGTATCCTATTCATTGATCATTTGAACGTACAATATTACATTTTATAGCTTCGATATCGTGCGATATCAGCGCATCCGTGGCTACACTTTACTCGTGATTTTTTCCAACGCATGCACATACTAAATAGACCTATGTAATTGTTGCAAAAAATAAGCGACCCAACAAATAGTAAATGAAACAAGAAAATAAATCGAACACTGGATTTATATAGTTCAATAAATGTGATCTATTCCATGTGGAAAGCAATACAGGATTTCATTATGGATCAAGGTAATACAATAGAGATTGTAGCCATAATTGAGTCTCTTAAACACTTTTAATGTTTTCCAATCCCCAATTATATAGCGTATGTGACCCTTTGCTCTAATACCAATTGTAGAGTATGTGGCTTTTCTCTAATGCCCCTTGTAGGGTATGCAGAAGCATTACGAGAGAATTGTAATAGACGACTAAAAGACACACTTGTTACACTAAACTGTGATACAAATATAGTACTCAAAATAAACACTCTCACACCACATATAAAATACTCACACTCAAATTAACCGATACATGCATACACTCAAGTATTCTATTTTCCCTTCTTGATCACGAAGGGACAACTACCGAGGCTGCGTTGCCTTTCACTTGAAGCTCACCTTTGCGCTTGGTGACCTCCTATTCTGAAGCTCTCACTGGTTGAGGCTTTCCCTGAAGCTCACATGCATGTGGCTTTCCTTGAAGCTCACCTTTACACCCGGTGGCTTCCTCTCTGGCCTGAGGCTCTCTGTCTGCGTGTGGCGTGAGGCCCTCTCCCTGGGCTGATGCTCTTTCCCTAAGTCTCTCTACTCTGCCTACGGTGGCTTGAGGCTGTTAAGCCTCTCTTTGAGGCCTTCCGGCCTTCTGGCCTTGAGGCACTCCTGCCTTGAGCCTATTAGGCCCAACTTCAAATACTTCACTTCACGTGCTGCCATATTTATAGGAGTTTCACCGCCTCTTGAAGTCCAACGGCCTTTAATGTGAACTCATCCAGCCGCAACTTTTCTTCTCTTTCTTTGCCGACTTCAATTGTTAACAGATGGCTATAGTCATTGCTTCGCTTGCGTTCACATGAGAAGACCGACTTGGACTTCTCTTCTCCTGCGGACTTTAGTGTGAAGGGAGAACAGCCGCAACTTTTTCTTCGCAAGCCAAAGTTCAAGCTTTCTTTCTTCCTGCGATTTGTTGAATATGGACATGAGTTCCACACCAATGCTGACTTTTCTTTCGGCCACCAATTTGCTCTCCAGAAGGGAGAGAATTCCTTGCAACAACTCACAAATAAAATATTACAAAATTGTGAGCCCTTCTTCATACTTTTTCCAGAATTCTCACCTATGTAGTGGAGAATTCTTTCTTTGCTTTCTTCATGCTCGCGGCTTCTTTCATATTAGGTGTTGACTCGGTATTTAACCCTCACGATTTCTTGCAAAATACTCTATTAATCTCGCAAAGGGATTCATATGTGTTATCACAAAATATATTGGCATTAAAACACTTGCATACTCTTCATGATGTAATTCACAAAATCGCTGCACAATTGATTGTTACGACCAAAAATTCCTCAGCTCACTAATGGGCAAAAGCCATATAATTAATATTAGGATTCAAAATAATAATTAAAAAAAAAAAAAAAAGCCTTTTAGTTGACTCAGATTAGGAATTCTTCAACGTGAATTTCTTGCTTGCTCAATCATCAAACAAGTCCTATAAGATAATTATCCAAGATGTCCTAAACATATTAGCGGATGCTAATTTAGATGTAAACCTTTGAGTTTGACCAATTTAATCGTGAACCTTTTTATCGATTGGCTAATATAGTATTTCTAGCCAATTTTGGTAGAAAAATCATTGATGTTAACATCAATCATCATATATGATATGACCGCTATTGATGTGAATAATTTTTACAATTTTTTTTTAAATTTAATCGTAATATATATATTTTTTTTTCGCTTGCTTTTCCATTGTCACTAGTGAATGTCCACTGGAGGAGAGACTATAGACTGTGGCTCTCGTCGACTATGGGCGAGGGTGGCCAACGTCCACATCAGTATGGGGTCTACTCCTTAAAAATTTGTAGCTCATAACAAGCTGTTATTCTCAAAGTAGTTAAATAGTCGTTACACTAGCAAATTTTGAGAACCCAACAATACTCTTTGAAGGTAGGTCTTAAATCTTTTCTTAGTCTGCGACGAACGGATCAAGTCAAACTAAGCCTAGATCGATGTTAGCTCTCGGCTAAATGGATCTGAAGGAGTGCTCGAGACACTCAAAAAAGCAATAGATGTAGTATCTCTTCTACTTGATATATGCACGTTAGTTTTGGGGCATCTCAATTATTATAATCTCGTATGCATGTTTTCTTACGCTGACTCGTCTCAATTGGCGCCAAGGAGAGTCTGCAAGGAATCTACAGTAAGATCGTATGTCCTTGTCACGAAACAGCTTGGACATTCCAAAGTGGAATGGACTTTTCAAGATTATGTGATTTCGGACACGTGACATGCATTGTCTAAGTTGACTTCATATTATAATCGCAACTTGTCGGTAGGCTTCATATCCAACTGCGAGTTTGTTGCCTGTCCAAAAGGTCATAATCAATTAATCTACTAGGTGAAACCTCATCCAATATGCTTACTATGTTACACGGTCACACATGAACACTTCATTTAAAGACTTGACTCAAGTTATGGCATTACTTGTACCATGTTTGATGCATGATTTAATTATTTTATAAAAACCAGTAGGATTCAACAAAGAAGGAAGACCTTTATGCTATGTCTGATTTCAAGCCTAACACAGAAACACTGATCGATCTGAGTTTGCTTCCTTCTATTAATTCCAAGTTTGCCAAGATATTTTAACTCGGCTTCTTTGATTAAGTGAAAGTTCTCCAGGAGTAGTACTGGTTGTTTGAGGACGAGACAAATCAAGCACTCTCTCTCTTTCTCTCTCTCGTGACTTTGTCGGTCTACCATGAGAATTGACAAAAGCTTTAATGATCTCTGTTTATTCAAATGATAAGGGGAGAGTCGAGTAATCAAAGCCGAGATTAAATTGGCAATTACATAAACTTTCTTGTCTCACGTCAAGGGGTTAAATCCTGCAAAAAACCAGAAGCAGCTTCTCACGTCAATATTATTTACATATATCGCATACAATTCTTCGGTCCAATAATGCAAAGGTGGTGGCTTTAGTGGGCTCTTCTTGTCTATTTGCGAGTGGGAAAGAGCTTTGGCACTCTTTTCTTTTTCAGTCTCCAACATTATTTTCGCAAAAACCTTTGCTTTTGTCTGCTAAAACAGGTAAACCTTGTGGAGAACTTTCCAAGTCTATGGTTATTATAATAATTTTCTTTCGCTTCTAGACAAGCAAGGTACGAGCCCCAATTCACGTCCTAAGCTTTCCGTGGTTATAGGTATTGTCCATGGGGTTCATGCGATCCATTTGTCTATCATCCATTTGTCCATCATAACTATATGTAATTAACACCATTATTGTGATATTGAAAGGAAATAATAAAGATATTCCAAGGAAATACTTAACATAAGAGTTACGTAAAATTACAAGATTTTTAATAGTATCGCTCCAGCTAAGAGATCGAGAAGACCTAGAGGACTAATTAAATATTGAAATAGAGATATGGTTTGACATAAACATCGAAGAAGATATACGGTCAACAGATGAAAGGAATACATCAGACTGCCAATATATTGGTTCGGAAATTTAAAGAAGACATTAGAAAAGATCATGTTGTT
Source organism: Eucalyptus grandis (assembly GCF_016545825.1). Classification (NCBI taxonomy): domain Eukaryota; kingdom Viridiplantae; phylum Streptophyta; class Magnoliopsida; order Myrtales; family Myrtaceae; genus Eucalyptus; species Eucalyptus grandis. The sequence continues at coordinate 16,608,291 of NC_052619.1, read as the reverse complement.
GTTTCATAATAGATGATAGACCAAAGATCCGGTCAACTCCATTGCCATTTTAATTTCTTTCTTAATAAGAGAACATCTTGTGTTAGCATAAGAAGAATACAGCAGATCAGATATGACTAACAATTAATAATGACCCTTCTTCTCGGGATCACCCCCAGAAAAAGAATATGACCTTTGTTTAATCATTAAAAGAAGCACTAGATTTTAATAATCTCAATTCGTTATAACTGTAGTAATTATTACTCTGTCAATATGAACACAAAAATCAAAACATTGAATTATCACAAATGAATCATGGACGACCCCGCTTTCATATTCAACTTTTTCTCCTTTTTGAAATGAGAACCGTGTTCCACAACAATATTCTCTTTTTGAATGTTAAAAACACATTGAAAATCACCAAAGTTTTAAATCTACTTTGCGGATGCCAACTTAATCTTAAATTTTTCAATTTTGCTAATGTACTTCTAAACCTTCGTACGAAATTATAATGTAGGCCTACCTAAAGCGTTGACGTGGTCATCCATCTAAAACGTTATTTCGAATAAAGTTGTTCACGTTAGAATGCCACATAGAACGGTAAGTGATGACTAGACACTACATCAATAATTTTATTTGCGGTAATTTGCTAAAAGATTACGTTGAAATTTTCATTTAAAAGTTTAAGATTATATTGATAAAATTGAAAAGTTTAAAACTGACATTTGAATAATAGATTTATCATTGATTTTAAAATGGGCTTTGGCATCTTTTCAAGCTAAAAATGTGAAAGTAAAACTCACTTTTTACTACAGCAAAAGGACTTTTCCTTTTTAATTTCTTTAATCTTAGTGCGATGTGCCAGCAAAACTCATTTATATTGTTCTCGAGTGCGGTACACCGTGTAATTAGGTCAGTGCTTTTCTTGTTCAATTCAAGCACTCGGGAATTTTTTTGGCCCCCAAAAACGAGAGTAAGGAATGTACGTGAATCATGTGGCAAGTTCTTTGCTGCCGTAACCAAAGAGATTGCGCCCCATGCACTTGGATTGAAGAAAACTAAAAGTGATTTTCGCTTTAAAATAGTCTAATTACTTGCATCTAATATCTTTAATCCTAAATTGGCAAGAGACCTTTCTCTCTCTTCTGGACCTGAAAAATGGGAATGGCCATTAAGTTACCTAGCTTAATTAATTCAGTAAAGTTTGTCGACAAATTACTAATGTATTTAAGTTTCCACTGCAATCATTGATCATCAACTAATTTCTTAATCAACAGAAAATAAAATACTGTTTTTATTACCATTTGGTGTTTATAGATAGTACAATAGTTCCATTTAAGTATATTTTAGCTTATGATCTCTATATTAGGAAAAGTACAACCTCATTTACAATTGAAATGATAAGATATTTTAAAATATGGGCAATATTATAATTATGAAAACTTGTGAATAATACCAAAGGACCAATTTTGACTTCGCTATGGAAAGTTATGGGTCGAGGGTGAACAAATTGAAAGTTTAGAGATTAAATTGAACATCTAGGAACAATTTAGTGACTATATTGGGCAAATTAAAAGTTTAAGGATTACTTCACACATTGAACCAAAATTTAGAAGCTATTAGTGTCATATATCCATCTTTTTTTTTTAACCAAGTTCATCATAGACTTGTATTTAACACTTGAATGGAATACATAGGCAACGGAAATCTTTCTAAAATCGTTAATATCCAAGCGCATGCATTATATTATAGTTGTGATTGCTCCACAGTCAAACCATGTAATTTGCGTTCATTAACTCTTTATTAATTCAACTAACTTTTTATATGACATCCATTTAATGATAATCTTAATTTGGCTGGCACATCATAATAAACCAAATATCATCAATTAGACCCATTAAGTTAGCCTCTAGTGATAATAGTTCAAATTTAGGAAAATTCCCGATAAGAGCCTGACGTACTATTATTTTCTCAAATAAAACCTGAAGTGAACATTTTTTTTCAAATAAGAGCTTGAAGTGTTATTATTTTCTCAAATAAAGGTTTGAAGTGGATCTTATTTCAAATAGGAGCATGAATTGCCATGTTAGTCTCAAAATAGGGCTGACCTCACAAGCTGATCAAGGGTATTTCCATCATTTACTTTTTTATTTTCCTTCCTTTTTTATGTCTTTTTTCCTTTTTCTATTGACCAAAGGCAAGGGCCACCAAGCCCTAGCTAGAATTGGGAGAGGGCCACACCTTGACGACGTTGGGGCATCGGTCATGGCCGATGGGATCACGGGCACCTCAACGAGGGCCAGCGACCCTTGTTGACCAAAGGTAAGGGCCACCAAACCCTAGCTAGAATTGGGAGAGGGCCACAACCCTCTCCTTCTCCTTCTCCTCTTGCCGTTGCTGCTACTTCTTCTTCTTCTTCTTCTTCTTCTTCTTCTTCTTCTTCTTCCAAAAATGCCCTCAATCAACTAATGAGGTCAAGCCCTTTCTTCTTCTTCTTCTTCCAAAAATGCCCTCAATCAACTGATGAGGTCAAGCCCTTTTTTGATACTTACTCAAGCCCTCATTTGGAAAAACGAGGGCACTTCAAACTTTTATTTTAGACAATGTTCACTTCTGGCTCTTATTAGAGAAAACGAGGCACTTGATGCCCTTGTTTGGAATTTTCCCTTCAAATTTTATTTCTTTAAAACAAGAGGTAACATTTTCTTAGAAAAATACTAAATGTCTTGATAAATAATCTTTATTGAGCATGTCAAATGCGTGATTATAAAGGCTAATAAACAATTGGTTAAAAAAATATTAAAGGTATATACAAGTGCACAAGAACTTCTATGGTACACTTGTTGTGCAAGAAAAGTATCAAAAAAGTTATAAACTTATTGCATCAATACCAATTTAGTTCTAAACCTTTTAATTTGACCAATTAGTCTTAAACATTTTCACATTGGATAGAGTCCATCCAACCAATTTAGATCGAAAATTGCATACGTGAAGATTGGCTCCCTATGTGGCACGGCTGGTGCTAACATGGAATTTTTAAAAAATTTCAACAAATTTTATTTTATTCATAAATTTTTAATGTTTTATTAATTTTTTCATTTCATTTGTCTTCCGTTTTTCCTTTATTTTTATTTTTATTTTTATTTTATTTTTTTCCCTTTAGCTTGTTGTCGGTAATCAATTATGCCCTACAAAAGGTCATAGGTGAGGACCAATGAGGGCGTTGAGGCTCTCTCCAAATTTGGCAAGGGCTTGACCCTCACGACCTAGGCGAGGGACCTCGCCAAATCCGAAGTGGGTGGCCCTAGCCTGATCGAGCCCTCGCCTGGCGACGACCATGACACCCTCGCTAGTCCTTGCATGTGACCAATCGCCGGCCATGGTCAAGTACCAACCACAGGCCAAGGGAAAAGAAAAGGAAAAAAAGGAGAAGAAAGGAAAATTTTAAAGTATATTTAAAAATTTTAAAAATTGTCCACGTCACTACCAGTCATGCCACATAAGGCAACCAATGTTCATGTCAATAATTTCTGAGCCAATTTGGTTGAAAGGACTCAATTGGTATCAATGTAAAAAAATTTAGGATTAAATTGATCTAATTGAAAGGTTTATGACTGAATTAGTAATGCAATAGCTTTAGAACTTTTTGGATACTTTTCTTCTTGTTATGCCATACCATATTACGGCTGACTTATTTACATGGCAGTCATTTAAAAATGAGAATTTTAATTTGTTCGGCCCCAAAATTTTTGAGTTTGAAAAATTAGTGTCATCCAGGTAATTAATTGTTCTTCCAACTCCTTTGCAATCTTGTATGTATCTATGTATGTATGTATGTATGTATGTATGTATGTATGTATGTATGTATGCATGCATGCATGCATGCAGAAAATAACATTAAAAGTATGAGCCCACAAAAATTTTTATGGTACACATGCCGTGCCATACAATTATAGGTATATTTGTTTTTAATTACGCTTATATGGTACAGCTGCCGTGCCAAACAATTGTAGCGTCATAATTGATATATAGCGTTATAAGTTTATTGTTGTGATGAAATGCAAGAATAGAAAATTATGTGGTAACACCTTTAGAATTTGTTTTACCTACTTACTATTTTCTATTGTAAAGAAGCAATTTGCATCCAACAAAAGAGAAGAGAGTTAAATCTCTTTAGAAAACGGCCAAAATGACTCTTTCTTTTCTCGCCAAACGTCAATTGGGACGACTCATGGTCGCCATTTTTTCCCTACTTCATTTTTGTAGTCCAATTTGTTTTTTTATACAAAATCTAGGCCATTGTGTATATCCAAATAGAAATTCCAGGTTAGGTATGAAGTAATAAAATATAAGATGGAACAAAACGTGAAGTTCATTGAGATTACAACAAACAAACAAAAGAAGAAAAAACCATGACATGAAATTACTCCGGCATCATTTGTTGACGACCTATATCCGCAACAGTCCATCAATTTGTGTAAACTAGAATACATCTATAGAGTGAAATTTAGAGATATACAGAAATAATGAATAAAACTTTGTTGATTCATATCTATTGTGAACAAAAAAAAAAAAAAAAGATCTTGGCATAAAATCAGATAATGTTTTTGTCCGATTAAGCAAGCTCTTCTATTTTCTTTTCTTTTCTTTTTCTTGGTCGATTTCATTAGCATAAAAGAAAAGAGCAATGTTCGGAGCTGGTCAAGCAATTCACAATTTACTTTCCAAGATGCCAAATCAAATCCAACTTCAAGGGAAAATACTTTAAACCAATGCCAAAGTTGGTGGAATGTGGAAAAGCAAGGATTAGATCATCATCTCGGTCCCAGCATGAACTGACTCTTGATGACCCTCTTGATCTCGTGTTTCACATCGAATCATCTATTTTTCCATTGCCAAAATATGGGCCAACACGCTTTGCTTTTGCTTTATTCTCTCGTGCAACAACTTTGTAAAAAAAAAGTGAGCAGGCATCTACTTTTATTTCATCCATCCAAGCGCAAGTCAAAGTCCCTCCACAGTTTACTATTGGAAACATCCTGGCAAGTCCCCATGCATTCGTTGCTCTTTTTTACGTTGTGCAAGTCCCATTTACATCTAGAAGAGGAAAACATTACCTAATTAGTTATAAACTTATTGTGCGGATGTGAATTCAGTACGACAGATTTAAGACTGCAAACAAGCATTGTTTATTTATGTATTTATTTTTTCTTTCCATGGTAATTGGACCTATGGAATCCATCAAACAATCAAAGTAACCATAATTCGCAAGAAGCGTGATGTTCGTCACATCCTATTCAACTATTTCTACACACACCAAATAATAATTATTAGTTTACATAGACTGATATGCTCATCATATTCACCTAACTTGATTGATCTGGTTAGTTTTTTTTGACAAATTACGAGTGTATATTACTTCTTGCTACAATAATTCATCATAATTAACGATAACTCCATGGTACACTTGCTGTGCTGTACAATATTATAGCGTCTCGTCATAATTAACTATAAAAAAAAAATGTTGTAACATGTCGTAAAATTCGTGTATAGCATTATAAATTGGAAAATTGTCCAAAAAGTCTTAAATCTACTGCACTTTTATCAATTGATAAAAAACTTCCAATTTTGTCTGAGTATTAAACATTTTCATGTTTTGTCAATTGAGTTCATCTGGTCAATTTTAATCGAAAGCACTAAAGTGGATGTCGGCCATCCTAGACAATATGATTGGCGTTAATGTGGATAATATTTACTAATTTTTTAGTACTTTTAAAATTTTTTTCCTTTCCTCTTCTTTTTTTTTTTTTTTTTTTTTTGGATCTTTTTTCCGGCGGAGGTTGCCTGCCCCAGGAGAGGGCTGCCCTCACCAACCTCAAGCAAGGTCGCCCACGCTGGCCTCGGCATTCTCTGCAGGCCACCATGACAGCAGACCACCATGACAAGCTGCGGCTTACTTGCAGCGATGTAGCCCTGTTCCCGTGCGACCTCCAGCTTTGCCACCTCGTTGTAGTGCCTTAAAATCAAATCCCTCGTCTGGCGAGCCCTTTAACAGCGACTTCTAGCATCTACAGCGAAGTACGATGATTTTTGTTGTCCATGCAGGTTTTCCCGGCACCTTGCAGCAGCATCCCCATCGAAGCCAGCAATTTCGAAGGACTGCCATTCGGCTGTAGTTAAGCCATATCGAAGGGTTCCCAGGTGTCCGACGAATTTATGGAGAGTTCCAGCCCGACCCACCAAGCGAAGCGAACCCTACAGAGCCGGTGACCTCCTGCAGAATCCGATCAATTCCTCTTGCATGGTCGGGCTCACACCAAAATCGGTGGCGTTCCAATACCATAAGCCCCGTTGCTGCAAGCACCCTTCACCGACCGGAGAGACCCACTAAATATCTCGCCATCGGAGGTTGCCCAAGCAAGGGCGCCCCTCGCATGAGGCTGGTGACTACCACTGGACATCGACAAGGCTCGGTGCTGGCTGGCGAAAAGAAAAAGGAAAAAAGAAAAAAGAAATAGAAATAGAAATAGAAGAGGGAAAAAAGGAACAAAGAAAAGAAAAATAAGAAAAAAGGGAAATATTAAAAGCATTAATAAGATATTTGAAAAAAAAATTAAAATATTATTTGAAATTGTCCACGTTATCATCGGCTAGTGGCTTTGCCACATAAGACAATCGGCATCCAAGTCAATAATTTTTGGTCAAAATTGACTGGATTGACTCAATTAACAAAATGTGAAAATATTTAAAATTTCAATATTTTTTACTAAATTGATAAAGGTGCAATAGGTTATGACTTTTTAGATAATTTTCCTCTCGATTTTGCCAAAGGCCCAAGTTAATGATATCTTGGGTAAATGACTATACATCAATAAACAATTTAATTTTGATTATGATAACGTGGGATTTTGCATATAGAAAATTTGTGAAATTATTGCTAATTATTCTAATGCCTTCACATTTGGCACGATGCCTTTAGGCTTTTTGGCCAAAAGAAGCTGCCTTGAAAGCTGAGAGCTTTCGGGGAAACGGAGTGGAAACGGCCATCATCGTGCTCGAGAAGTGTGGGGATCAACATTCACTGCAATCTCCTTGATGGACGAAATAATTTGGATTTCTTTTATGTGTATCTTGCCTTTTGGGACAAAAAAACTTCCAATAAATGCCATCGAAGTCCACGTCGGATTATTTGACACTCCTGAATAATCACTACTCATTAATAAGGGAAAAAATCACCAAAAAATTAAAATTATATCCACTATGACACATTTACCATATACTTTTTTCTATGATACAAAAAATCTAAAACTTATGCTTATGCGATACATCTATCTTTCATCAAAGTTCTATCAACGAGAATGTTAGAAATTTGCCCACATAAAGGTCAGAAAGCAAACAACGTCAGCATGGTGCTCACATAACTTAAGAAAAATAAAAATGACGTTGTTTTAGCTAAAAAAGTATCTAATGAAATCTTGACGGAGGGTAAATATATCATATAGATATAGGTTTTGGATTTTTTATTATAGGAAAAAATTTAAGGTAAATACGTCACATAAAACATAGTTTGGAATTTTTTTGTGACTTTTTCCCTATTGATAAATGACAATCTCAATAGGATTGATGACTTGTTCCCCAAATTTAAACTTGATATTCATCTTCTTCCAATGATTGAGATATTCCATGAAAAATTCAATCACGACATTTCAGGAGTCATCCTTTGGGAAAATCGTCAGCATCAAAAGTACTTTACTAATGTACCGTTGTATGTAATATTGTGTTTGATTTGGTGGAGTGGAAAGGAATCGGAAGGGCATGGCATGACGATTCCAATATTTTTGTTAGGCAAAATGTGGAAATGAAGTGGAATAGGGATTTTTGTGTTTGGTTGTAGGAAATAATGCTGTGGAAATGACATTGAATGAGGATATTTTAATAATATACACATCGATAGTACTAACAAATGTGCACGCGTTTTGTGTATGACAAAAAGAAAAAAAAACAGTTGAATCCCTTCAAAAAAGGGCCAAAATGGCCATTCTTTTCTCGCCAAACGTGGATCGGGATGACCCTTGTTCGACATTTTTTCCCCATTTTCACTATGAAGAAATCTTCCTTTTACGTCCAATTGAACAAAGCTGGGAATTCCTTATTTTTTCCCGACACTTTTCCTCAATTTCCCCTACTTTACTGTTCAAATCCGATTTGTTTTCTATATAGAATTTAGTTTAGTATATATCCAACTAGGAATTACAAGTTAGGCAACAAGTTAAAAAAATATGAGAATGAAAAAACCATGGGATGAAATTACAAAATCAGTATTTTATTATTAGCAGACAATTCATCTCATAATTTACTGTATAATTTTCATGGAAGATGCCTCTTGCGGGAAAAAGAAGTTAATTTCACGGTGTTCCGTGTAAGAAAAGCTGTCTATGGACACGTTTTTGTGGTACTAAAACTTTGATACAGTTGCAGACGAAGACCCGGTTGTAAGTCTCGGTCTTCTTGTGCTATAGCCATGTCTCGGCCAATTACAAGCACCGCGTCGGGTCGTGGGCATCGAGAGCTCGCGATATAAATATAAGGTGTGCATGCGTGTCTTCCTCACCCTCCTCTCTTGGACAATGTCCCCTCCTCGACGATAATGGAAAGATCAATTACAGCTTTCTGGTTTGCGTTGCTTGCTTCGTTTATTTCAGCGATAGTCCTCTTGGTTCAAGCCCAACAAAATCCAGGTCTCTCTCCCTCTCTCTCACCAAAATTTCGAAGTTTTTATGAGATGCTAGGGCGTGTTTGATAATATTTTGTTCCATAAAACAATTTTTAATAGAAATAGTTTTTTTTTTCTTAGGAATAATTTTTTAGTATAAAACGCGCTTGGTAACTGCAAAAATTTATACTCTAAAAATAAAAATGCATTTGGTAAACTTGTAAAATTTTGTTGTTTCTTTTAATTTTTCAATATTTTTATTATATTTTTTTTTTTTCTTCTTTCTTCTTTCTTTTTTTTTTTTTTCCTTCTTTCTCTTTGTGGCGGGTTGCCGGTTGGCAACCGGTGACCGGCGACCGGCTAAGTGAGCTCGATGAGCTCATCGAAGCCTCTCCAATGGCCTTGGTGGCCAAGCGAGCCTCATGAGGCCACCGGTGAGGCCGACCTTGCACCGCCTAGGGGCAAGGTTGAGCCTTGCCTAGGCAAGGCGAGGTTGGCCTTGCCCTATCTAGATCGTCAAATTTGGGCCAGGTTGACCTCACCCAACCCAAGCAAGGTTGACCTCGCCAGCCCGGCGAGGCTAAGCCTCGCCATGGCTTGGCATCTTCAGGGGTCGGTAACGCTTCGGCGAGGTTGCCGGCCCTCGTCTGGCACGGTCGTCGGTGCCGCCCATGGCCAAGGCCGATGACTGGCAAAAGGAAGAAGAAGAAAAAAGAGCAGAGAGAAAAATTGTTTCTTGGAATTATTCCTAATAACAAGAAACAACTTTTTTCTACTTCTTGTTTCTATTCCATTTCTGTTCCCGGTAACAAAAGTTTTACCAAACACATTTCTGTTTTTCTTTTCTTCTCGGAGAACAAAAGAACAAAAAAAATTATTCCGAGGAACAGAAACAATTTTAAACAAACAGGGCCTAAATTACCTCAGAGCAAAGCTTTGTGCTTGTTATTGCTTCAAAATATTGTGGAATGTATTTTATGTGTGATAAGAACATTACAAGATTGAATACTGGCAAAATGTATCGACTCACTAGAAAGATTGGATATCAAACCTAGAATGCATAGTTGTAAAAATAGGTAATAAGTTCACCTTATTTGCATCGTATATATAATTAATCTTCCTTTTTCATAATTTGCCCTATGATTTTTAATGATGGTGCCTGGAGTGGGAAAAAGAATAGTTGACTCTAAGGTCTATTGTAATAATGATACACGTAAAATAATTAGGAGCACGCCAATGGTCGATATGTTGTCAGTCAAAAGCAGTCTATTGACGTTTACTTTGGTACCTAGACTTTGGTACATTCGTTGACGAAGAGCCAGCTGCAAGTCTTGGTATTTTTTAATTGTAGCCATGCCTCGGTCAATAAAAACCGAAGAAAATTCAGTGCGGGAACTCCGATTAGATACTCTTCCTTCTCATAATTTACCATATGATTTTTCATGGCGGATATCTTTAGTGGTAAAAAAATAGTTAGTTTCATGGTGTATTGTAATAATGATACATGTAAAAAAATTAGCGCATAGCATGGTGTATTGCCATGGACTTACCAATGGACGATATGTCGAATCAAAAGCTGTCTATTGACTTTTGCGTTACGATACAAACAATGAAATTTGCAGGGCGATGGCCATTAAGAATCTAAGATGACGTCGGTTGGTCATGATATAAATATAAGGCGTAAATATGCACAAAAAAAAAAAATTAAATGTAAGGCCTACATGCATATCTTCCTTGCACTTCTCTCTTCGACGGCCTCCGCTGCGCTATTATATTTTAAAGATCAATTGCAGCCTTCTCATTTATGTTGATTGCTTCTTTAGCTTTAGTACTAGTCCTTGTGATTCAAGCCCAACAAAATCAAGCTCTCTCTCTCTCTCTCTCTCTCTCTCTCTCTCTCTCTCTCTCTCTCTCTCTCTCTCTCTCTCTCTCTCTCTCTATTTCTCTCGCCAGCGCTTCATACAATGTATTGCCTATAGCAATCCATGAGTTCTGACCTTTTAATGAAACAAGATACTGTATTTGGAATTGTGTGAATGGTCAAGATTTATTGAACAGAAAAACCGTGATTTAATTTCATTGACCTTTTTTTTTTCTCTTGCGTCATTAGATTTTATTAGCATCGATTGTGGGGCAACTGTTGCATACACAGAGGAGGGAATTGGAATAACATACGAACCGGATGAAGGATTGATAGACTATGGAGAGATCATGCAGACATCTGAGGCACTCACATACCAAAATAATCGACAGTTGTTGAAGAATGTAAGGATATTTCCCAATGGAACTAGGAATTGTTACACTTTAAAACCCAACCAAGGCAAGAACAGAACCTACTTGATTAGGGCAGTATTTTGGTATGGGAACTATGATGGGAAGAATCAGGCTCCTTCATTCGACCTATATATTGATGTCAATTATTGGGCCAAGGTGAACTACTCAATTTACAGTTATGAAGAAATTATGTATGTGTCCCAAGCAGACGATATACAAGTGTGTCTTGTGAACACCGGCAATGGAGTGCCCTTCATTTCGGCGTTGGAACTAAGAAGTCTTGATGATGATATCTATCGATCAGGATCTGGATTCTTGCAGCTCAATCGGCGCCGCGATGTTGGACGAAGCTTGGAGTTCGATGTCAGGTGATCAATTAATTTTTAAAATACAAATGTACAGTAATAATAGTAAAGAGAAAGATTCAATTTTTTCTAGCGATTTTAACATTTTGCAAACTATTCAAGGCACGAGTTTCAAAGACCAAAAAGGCCATGAAAAATCAACAAAATACAGAACAAGGCATTTAAAAATAATCGATAAAGACAGTTAAAGAAAATGGTATTAGAAATCAAAGATAAAAAGAAAAATCATTAAATGATTGAAGGATATGATTGGAGGAACAGAAAAGCCATTATGTCCAAGCAAAAAATAAAATAAATGATTTGAAATCTTGCAATTATAATCCAATCAAACTTAGAATTTTACGTATGTATCAAAAACACTTACTCTACTTACCAAAAAAAAAAAAAAAAACCACTTACTCCATCATAACAGGAGAACTCATTGACAAATTTTTGGAAAAAATAAATAAATGCCTGTGCAAAAATATTAGTATATAACTGTAATTAGTTTAGCGTCACCAATAAAATTTTATTAAATTAATAACACTTATATCCTAAATTGAAAATTTGGAATGAGTATCAATAATAATATTGCAAATTATTTTCTATCTAAAATTTTTACTATAAAAGAAAGTTTATTTGTATATTGAAGTTACTGATATCGAATAGATATAAGGTGGTGTAGTGATTTTAAGTTGGATATAGATTTTATATAGAACTCACCGTCAGATGATGTTGTCGAGGAACCATTTTTAAAGGCAACACTGATAGATCAATTTTAATCCAAAACTTTACTAATATAATGAAATTGAAATTCTTGTTATGTGAGGAAAAATACTTATTATTGGTAGATTGTCATGCCAGCAAATGTAATTATGTTTCCTTCCTGCGTACTATTAGGCATGCGTGATTTAAATTTTCTTACTTGGTCACGTACTAATATAATAAAGCGATAATTGCTTAATGTTACTTTTTTTGTTTTAGGTTAATCGTCATCCATTAATTATCTACTAAGTTCAAAAGAAATTATGTTCCTGTGAAGAATTTTCATAGCATGGGGTCTTCCAGCTAATAGTTTTTGTATCGTTTTGCTTCTCTCAATCAAAGATAAGATAAATACATAGGATAAGTGCACTAAAAATCCTAAAAATTATTATGAAAATGTAATCGAGTCTTAAAATCTTTAAAAAGTGCAATAAAATTCCAAAACCTGTCATGAAAATACTATCCAGCCATAAAAAAATTTTAATAGTGCAGTCACGTCCTAAAATTTTCCAAAAATGAGTTAACGGAGGGACTTGATAAAAAAACAAAAAACTTGACAATTTTTAAAACTTGATTGCACTTTAGAAATTTTTAAGACTTAATTGCACTTTCATTTTAGAATTTAATTGCATTTTAAAAAAAAAATTATGACTCAATTACACTTTTATGATAAGTTTTAGGACTTACAATGTATTTATATATCTAAATATGTTTTATAATTTCATATTATCTGTGTTTATACTATTGTATAAAATTAAAGAAGACGTTTTTTTCCATGATTTTGTAAATATTCTCTAAATAGATGAATTTGTAAATTAATAATTTTATTATATCTCCCATGTATTTTGAATGTGAAATCTAAATCTTTTCTATTTTATGAATAATCTATACATTTCTCTTTCCATATGTATGTGTTCAATTCCTTTAAATGGTGTCAATAATTCTTTTTCCATCATTAATTAATAATTCTAATATTTCATATAAGATGATTTTGCAAAATCTTAGAAATGACAATTTTTCGCATACGTATGTGCACTTTTGCCAGTAAACATGTGATAACAGGGTCTTCCCTGAAAGGTTGACACGTAAGATTCTGATTTGCAGGAGATTAATCATGTTTGGATTATTTTTCTCGTACTCTCCACTCATTATGCGAACTATTTTGTTACTCTTGTCCATCTCCCTTACCCTCTTTCTTCTTTATTTCTTTGTTCTAACTGTACCTCTTTAGTGTCAAAGAAGTTTCCTCTTTTAATAGTGACAATAAAATTTTATATTAGTATGCAAGTATGTTTACTAAATAAAGTTACATAATTTATGTGCACTTGAGACACGACTGTTTCATTAAATAAGTTGCTCAAAATGATTGATGCCATGTTAACATTGGAATCTCTTATTATTAATACGTTAGTGGATACTTTCTTCATGCTTCAATGTTTATATACGTTTTTATTATACATATGTATGAGAATTTGCGTAAAGCACATACTGCATTTAGTATATAAAAGAACTCAAGCTCTACTCGTGAAGTGCTACGTCGATACTTGTTAATAATAACCCAACGAGGGCATCGGTTTTTCGATAATAAGGTGTTGAATATAGTAGCTTTAATATTTCTATTGCATATCCATATGAATTGGCATTTGGTAGTCACTTAGTCAATTGCTTAATTGTTCGCTTTTAAATTGTTTGTGGAAATGCCTCATTCAGGCACCCTGTCGATGTTTACGATCGGATATGGACAATTCGAAACTATGAAGACGAATTCATACTTAACACCACATCTGCCATTGATGTATCAGACAATAACAATGCGTACAAGTATAAGGTTCCTGGGGAAGTTCTACGGACCGCTCAAAGAACAATGAGTGCTAGTTCTCCCTTCGAAATACACTGCACACCTTCAAGCTCCGCACAGAAATGGATTATTTACTTTCATTTCGTCGAGATTGAGAGACTGACGAGTGGCCTGCAGAGGGAGTTCACAATTTCCATGAATGACAATCAATTCACAGAGACGGTGAGCCTTGACTACTTAAAGCCAGTGGTTGTAGTTTCCACTCCAGTTAACGGGTCGCTCATCACCTTCTCCATTAATTCGACAAATAAGTCTCGATATCCACCGATCCTCAATGCCGTGGAGTTCTATACCGTTGGTGAGCTTTCAAATGTACCCACAGCACAAGATGATGGTATGCTTTCATTCTTCTATATGTTTTATTGTCTATATACACTGTCCAGTTGTGCTACAATTGACATCTATAATAATTACACAGATATTCTGTCAATAAATAAGATTTAGGGAATCCTATGCTAAATATACTAGCCTCCACTGTGGGCCTTATGTTATTTGTGAACATCTGATCTATAGTAGCTTCGTTGGGATCAACGGTTGTGGATGAGTATTACTCTGCCGTCGGCTTATTTCCCTGCTTTGGCAACTTTTCGCTTGGTAATTGCAGGAAAGTCTTCCAATTGAAGCCTTGAAATGTTACAAGTCCTTTGAAAAACTGAAAGTCTATATAACTCATATGCCATCGCAACCACTTATCTTATCTCTATCCTTCTCTGAAGATAATAGATCTTTTTTGTAATTTAAACCACAGTGAAAGCGATCAATGACATCAAAGTGACGTACCACATTAAGAGAGAAAGTTGGCAAGGTGATCCGTGCATCCCAAGCAATTACATATGGGATGGTCTAAATTGTAGCTATGGAAATCCTCCAAGGATTATATCGCTGTGAGTCCCTTGGCTCTATTTCTCATATAATACTGGTTTTTTTTTTTTTTTTTTTTTGTGAAGTTTAACAAGAATTCTCGTTCATCACGAAAATCGGAAGATTTTTTATCCATGAAAAAGAACATTTAGGATAAATACAACGGTCCAGGGTGAATTCTCAGATAAACTGAGAACTTTGTCGTGTTTTTTGTCAAGTTCTAGGAAGCATGATGGGAACTTCAGTGCTTTAAAAGAGCGAGCTTTTGACACCCTAAGCCTCACATGGTATTGAGAGAGCTCAAACTAATCCCTAAGTTGACATCCACCCCAAAAATTCACCATCTTGATTATCTTTTTGGGGGTTGCTCCATATGAAAGGGATGGGTCATGACAAGTTATATACTCATCGATCGGCAATACATGCTCCCTCCTTCTCCGATGTATAGTTATGTTCCTACTTTTCCAATTTTAGACATAAGCGTTCCAAAATGCATCGTCTATGAGCAAGTATTGGGCCCTCCGAAAATAACTTTTTACGTACTCTAGGACCAATAATAACCATAAAATATAGAACAAGGAGGTAGGGAGACCCATGCAATGAATGAGATTGACGATTGTGAATGGTCTTCTAGTACTTGAAACATTGTACACCAAGAGAACTTTAACTATTATCACTCTGAATAATTGATTGCACAAACTTTTCTTTGTTGTACCAAAAAATGCTGCCTTTATGAAGATGGCAATGACAGGATCCTCTTCTTTGATCTATTATGGTCAGGAAATTGAGCTCAAGCAATTTGATGGGCGAGATAGTCTCATCAGTTTCACAGCTATCAAGATTGGAATACTTGTAAGTATCACAGTGGTTGAATTAGATGTGTCTGCACTTCACTCATGATTAAGCACCCCTAGGGAGTCAACTCATGATTGAATTGCTAAGATTGTGCTTTAGGAGACATAGGCTATTGAAATATTGCCCTAACGTGTGGAAACATCCTGCTTTTGGCTATCGAGCTGGTTAACTTGATATTAAGTGTTCTAAACTTGCTCTTTTCCAGAGATCTGTCCAACAATGAGCTTACAGGAGCAATACCAGAAACTCTGGCAGAATTGCCAAATCTTAGATTTTTGTAAGTTAATGTATCTAGTGAAGCAACCAAGGATTTAAAGTGGACAAATCGCTGATCATGGCTATATTTGCAGAGATTTAAGTGGAAATGACCTGATTAAATCAGTTCCTGAAGCTCTTAAAAAAAGGGTTGTGGACAATACTTTAAACATGAGGTCTCTCTCTCTCTCTCTCTCTCTCTCTCTCTCTCTCTCTCTCTCGTGAGCGACATTTATACGTGGAAAGACTATTAACATGTTTTGTTTATTGTAATTAAAAATAAAAAATAAGAAGGCCAACTTGTGACGGCATTTGGCACATCAATCTGGACATTTGTAGATAGGAATTTGAGTTCATCTCCTTCATCCTTTGTGGCAGTTTGACAGAAAATGCGAATCCGTGCCTAGCTGATCCTTGCCCACAGAAGAAGAAACAAAAACCATCCTCGTTCCAGTTGTTACATCAGTTTCAGGCTTCTTTGTAGTTCTCTTTGGTGCTTTGGTTATTATTTGGTTAATTAAACGGAAACAAATAGCAGGTAAGTTTTCTTACTTGTCCTGTTCACTCAATGTACACTACATTTAACAACTATCTTGACTTTCACATTCCTATGGTATGGTTCTATCTGCAACAATGCTTTTCGAGCATAATTTAGTTGAGAATATACAACTCAGCAATTTTCTTTCTCTTCTCATCCACCCTAGGAGTGTCATTTTACAATCTCATCGACATTGCAATTAGGAACGAACGAAAGTTGGCTTTAATCAAAATTTCTGATGCTTGTAATATGAGTTCATAGTGATCACAAGAAAATGAAGAGGAGAGAAACAGGGATCACCACAGCGTGGTCGCACCAGCATCACAAAGAGAATGTGTGCTTAACTTATTGACAATAAAGTTTCTGATTTTTTTTCTTCAAATGTAACCATGCTATGCACGAGAGCTTATAATTACTTGAGAGTTCAACTTTGTCCTTCATATTATGGTGGTTCCTAAAAGAAAGTTTGATTGTGAATTTCAAACTTATAGAAAAATTATCTGTTTGTTAGCATATTGACGGCAGGTGACAGATTTCCTGCCCAGGTCTTTGATTTTTGTCCTCTTCTCCACTAATTTAGCTGTTAAAACAAGATCGGAAAAGCCTTCCGTACGTCTTTTAATTGTTGAAATGCAATTGGAGTTATTTTCCTTGAATGCCTACTATCCAAAGTGGTAGTCGCAATACTCATAGCAAGCTATTTGGTACAGAATCTAGTGAAGGGACGCTGAGGTTAAAGAATCGACCTTTTAAGTATGGGGAGGTTTCAAAAATCACTAGGAACTTTGGACGGGTGATTGGAGAAGGTGGATTTGGAAAGGTGTATCTTGGTACATTAGATAACGGCACCGTAGTTGCTGTGAAGATGCTCTCTGAATCATCAGAGCAAGGGTACAAGGAATTTCAAGCCGAGGTTAGATCCAATGATGCAATCGCATTTCCTTTTAAAATCATCTTATGCTAACACATGCACAGATGTTTGTTTAGAAACTTCCTCTTAGACTATTCTCAGTATTCTTTATAATAATGCACACTCTTTATCTTGTAGGCGCAACTCTTAATGATTGTTTACCATAGAAACTTGGTTTCTTTGTTTGGATATTGCAATGAGTCCAAGCACATGGCATTAATATATGAATATATGGCTAATGGAAATTTGAGGCAACATTTATCAGGTGCATTTTTATGTCTTGTTGTATTGTTTCTTCTCTAAAATGATCATGTAACACTCTATTTCTTGCTCACAGGTAAAGTTAAAATCCATCCAATAGGGGACCAACCGAAGGTCTTGACATGGAGTAATAGACTACATATAGCTGTGGATGCAGCACAAGGTCTACTAAAGAGATATCCTCGGTTGTGCGTTTTTTCCCATCATTGCTTTGGCATTGTTAACTCGTATTATGTGAGGATTTCAGGTTTGGATTATTTGCATAATGGTTGCAAGCCACCCATCATCCACAGGGACTTGAAGACTACTAACATCTTGTTAAACGAAGACTTCCACGCCAAAATATCTGATTTTGGCCTTTCAAGAGCTTTTGCATCTGAAAATGACTCTCATGTGTCGACTTGTCCTGCAGGCACTCCTGGCTATCTCGACCCCGAGTAATGGCTAAAACTCAATATTCTTTTATCTTGTTTAGTTCAGGATCTATATTCATAGATATATTGACATTACATAGGATTTCATCTTTGATATAAAAATCCATATTTTGTTTTTCCTCCTTCCAGGTTTCAATCTTCTGGACAATTTACCAAGAAGAGTGATGTTTATAGTTTCGGAATCATACTCTTTGAGTTGATCACGGGCCAATTTGCATCAGTGAGAAGTCGGAATGGTAGCGCCAGCATGCACATACTTCAACGGTTGATTCCTATTGTTGAAAGTGGCGATATACAAGGGATTATGGATCCAAGGTTACAGGGAGAATTCGACATCAACTCGGCTTGGCAAGTAGTGGAGATTGCCGTGTCTTGTACACGACCAACGGTGATTCAAAGGCCAGATATACATCAAGTATTGGTAGAGTTGGAATCTTTAGTAAGCAAATCAAGTGGTTCCTTTGAAATGACCTCCTTGGTTCTCCCATCTGACAATGCCCCTACTGCAAGGTAGCAGAACTTTTCCAATCCAGAAAGGCTCCCTTCTTTTTAGGTTAGAGATTAAATTTGTACTTTAATTGCATCACTCATTTCCCTTTCTGTCATTGAATCTTCCAAACTCGCTGTCTCGCGATGATATCGTTTCATCCTCTGTCGCTTCTTTCTCCATTTATTGTGGCAATTCATGGCATTCCTAATACTGCGAAATTAAGAACTCCATGTTGAGTTTTGGGGGAGCTGGTTGGGGTCCATGGATGGGGTATCGTTGGCATGAGCAGGCCCTCACGACACGTTCTTGGAGTTCAGCTGAGACTTCAGTTTGAGTTAACACCATTGGGTAATTAGCAACTACTTCGCAATTTTGGGGGAGGGGGACTAATCATCTTTTCTTCTTTCTGGGGTAAGCTCCAAATATAGAAACTTGGGATCCGTGCATGCGCGAATCTTTAACAAATTATGGACAAAGAGTTGAGCTTGACTTATAATAATGCATACATTTGCAACATGTTTATATCCAGATAAAAGGCGATCTCGATCTCTCTAATTCTTAGAATGCGGAATAGACTTCCTGTCCTGGGGTTCCAATGCAACAACTAGTATCATTGTCTAGACGAGAGCTACGTGGCTGGAGAAGATGCGTACCTCCGGTATAACATGGCCTAAGTCGTCAAAGAAGGATGCGCCGACATGCCACAGAGTAGCCCCGTGTGCAGCGATCAATGGAGGGATTCAAAAAAAAAAAAAAAAAAAAACGAGGGCTCATCTTAGTAAGCAAACCAGGAAAAAACAACCTGTTAATGATCTTAGACCAACAGGAATTTTCGCAAACCGGGACATAAAGTACGTGATGACCCTTCCGGGCACAGGGGACTTTGATCAAGCAACACATGCTCCAGCAGAATCCCAGAGTCGAAATGCTTAGGATATAAAAAGTGCGTCCAGAACTCGAGTTCAAAGTAGAATACATCAGATATGACCAAAACTTGACAATGACACTTCTCCGGATGACCTCCAGAAAAAGGATGAAACCTTTGTTTAAGCATAAAGAGAAGCACAAGCATTTTAATAATTTAAACCCGTTTAGTAATAGTTCAATAATTTTAACGTTGATCAATATGAACACAAGAATCAAATCATTATCACAAATTGAACTAACTTTTGATGATCCGCTGTCATTTTCCAATTTTTCTTTTATTACTCTTTTGGAAAAGAAAACCATTTTCCACGGTACGAATCTGTTCTTAAATGGAAAATTATCCCACAAATTTTTTCTTGATGAATGAAAGCAAAACTCACTTTTATTTCAAGAGCAGTCCTTTCTATTTAATTTATTAGTTGTAATAAATTTGCTTCAAATTAATTTTTTTATCACCAAAAACCGTAAACTGATATACTTTCCACATGGACATATGCCATTTACTCAGCAATCTCACGATAAAACATATCAGATACTAACAAAGAATAAATATGTTTGGGTTTTTTTTTTTATAATTGAGATAAATTTATCACAGGTATACCAATTTAGGATTGTCGATAACTCAAAATTTAATGTGGGATAAATTTGTTACAAGTATATTAGTTTAGAGCTTTTCATAGTATCTACACTTTCTTTAATCATGCTGCGATGAGCATTATTAACGTAAAAATCATTTTTATTGTTCTCGAGTGTGGTGGTACATTGTGTAATTAATCCAATGCTTCTTACGGCCACCCAAAAACGAGAGTAAGAAACGTACGTGAATCATGTGACAAGTTCTTTGCTGCCATAACGAAAGAGATTGCGTCCCTTGCACTTGGATTGAAGAGAACTAAAAGTGATTTTCGCTTTAAAATGGTCTAGTTACTTGCATCTAATATCTTTAATCCTAAATTGGCAAGAGACGTTTCTCTCTCTTCTGGACCTGAAAAATGGGAATGGTCATCAAGTCACCTAGCTTAATAAATTCAGTAAAGTTTGTCGACAAATTACTAATGTATTTAACTATCCGCTGCAATCAATCATCGTCAATAAATTTCTTAAATCAACAAAAAGACTACTTTTCTCATATAACATTTGGGTCTTTCTAGATATTACAATAGCTCTATTTAAGTATATTTTAGCTTATGATCTCTATATTAGTAAAAGTATAACCTCATTTACAATTGTTTCGGGTGGATATATATATATATATATATATATATATATATATATATATATATATGCTATTTTAATTTATTAATTTATATATTAAGATAACACAAAACACAAAAAAATTGAAAATTTCATCTATTTAAAAATTGGGAACAACATTTAGATTAATATAAGTATGAGTATCCAAAGATAAATTTAAATCGTTCTTAGATAACCTTATGAAAACACTTACTCTTTAAAAAAAAAACATGAACATCAACTCAATACAACTTGAAATGAAGTTCTTTTCTTTCACTATTATAGAGTTCATAAGCGAAAAATACTTAAACGAAACTATCGTACTAATTATAAAGACCAAAAAAGTCAAAAGGTAAGAAAAAAGATATCATATTTTTTGTTGACTTAGGAAATTGATTGAAATGAAAAGATATCATGAGCAATTGTGAATAGTAACAAAAGACTGATAAAGTTAAGTGGTCAGATAAAATAAACTCAAAGTTTAAGGACTAAATTGACTATCTAATTATAGTTAGAGGATCATATTGAACGAATCAAAAGTTCAAAATTTATTTATACATTGAGTCAAATTTAGAAACTATTAATATCATTTTTCCCATTTCTTTCAACCAAGGTCACCATAGACTTAGGTTTAACCCTGAAAATTGAACATATAGGCAACGGAAATCTTTCTACAATTGTTAATATGTAGTAGTGATTGCTCCAGAGTCAAAGCACATAATTCACATTCATTAACTCTTTTATTAATTCAACTAACTTATTTATTTAAGATTCATTTAATGAAAATTTTAATTTGGTTGGCACATCATAATAAACCAAATATCATTAGAACCCAAAAAATTATCCTGTAGTGATAATTGTTCAAATTTTGTTTCTTCAACTCCTTTGCGAATCTACTATGTCTACACAGAAAAAAAAAAAAAAAAACACACACACACACACAAATAGTGGCTAAGCGAGATAAAATAATTTTTTAGAAAAATAATGAATGTCTTTGATAAAGTATTTTTATTTAGCGTGTGGAATGCGTGGGTATGAAGACTAATAAAGAGTTGGCTAAAAAAACTAATAAAAAATATATACAAGCGCAAGAACTTCTATAATACACACTTGTTGTGCCATATCATATTAACACTGACTTATTTACATGAAAGCCATTTAATAATGAAAATTGCAGTTTGTTTGGCCCCAAAATTTTCATTTATCATTATAAATCAAGATATTATAATTCAAAAATGCATTCAAAGAATTAGTATCATCAAGGTAATTACTTGGTCTTCCTACTCTTTCGCAAATCTAATATACACACTTGTTGTGCCATATCCCCTCTCTATTGTTCCTCTCTCTAACGCTCAGCTCCATGTAGCCTATTTTCTTTGCTTCCTTTTGTTTTCTTTTCCTATCTTCTTTTATTTCTTTCCCACTCCCTTCCTTCACCAAGAACCTACTGTCCTTGCCCAGAGGACACGCCATTCTTTACTGATAACCCGCCGCCGGAATTTCTTTCACTTCATCAACGTCAATGTCTACCGCCAACGCTACCAGCCAGCGCCGCCACCAACCTGATACCTTCATCGCCACTCATGGCCGGAGGAAAACAAAAGCACGGATTTGGCTGAGACATTACGTCGAACATCCGGCGGCCATCGACTAAAAGGGAAACTGCAACAAGCATTCGAGACACGGGCTAGAGGAAGCCGGTTTGCGTCAACGACCGCCGAAAGACGCTCAGCGGGGGCACCATTTCGTCTCTGTCACTCACGACTCTCTCTCTCTCTCTCTCTCTCCCCGAACCGAGCCCCCTGTGTCCGAACCCCACTTTTAAGCATGCCCGGCAGGCGCGCATGGCCCCTGCCAGCTGCCACCGCCAGCTCGCCGTGTCCGCCTGCCCCCCACCCAAAAGTCGTGCTCCTCAACCCCCTGTCCTGCCTCTGCCCTCTGCTTTTGTCCTTCGTCCTCTCTTCCCTTTTCTGCAGAACGCGTGAGAGCATAAGAAGGAGGGAGTGCGGGAGATAAAGGATGGAGGAAGAGGCCGGGCTGGGCCTAGGCGCAAAGAAAAGGAGGAAAAGAAAACGAAAGAAGGCTGGGCCGGCCTGACCCTGGCCCGATCTCGCATTTTCTTCTTTTTTCTTTTACTTTTTTAAATAATTAATTTTTAATTAATTTTCTTTTTTTTTTCTGAAAAATTAATCGCTATTAATGCAAATGCTCCTAATTTCTATATGCCATGTAATTTTAATGAAATTTATTTTTGCTAGGGATTAAAAATTAATCCATAATTTTTATGTAACTAATAAATGATTAAATGGATCAGAAAAATTCAAGTGTCAACAGTAATACCTTTATAATTCTTTTCACCTACTTACTGTTTTCTATTGGAGAGAAGCTTTCTGCATCCAAAGGGGAAAAAATAGAGTTAAATCTCTTTAGAAAATGGCCAAAATGGCTTTGCTTTTCTCGCTAAACATTAATTGGAATGACTCATGTTCGACATTTATTCTCCATTTTACTTTTAAAATTCAGTTCGTTTCCTATATAAAATTTAGTTTAGTATATATCCAAATAGGAATTCCAGGTTAGGCAACAAGTAATAGAATATGAGAGTGAGGCAAAACATAAAGTTCCTTGAAATTACAAGCGAAAAAGGAAGAAAAAACCATGAGATGAAATTACACTCGCATTGTTTGTTGACGACTTTCCGTGACAACCCACCACTTTGCATAGACTAGAACATGTCTAAAGAGTGAAGTTTAAAGATACATAATGTAGAAAAAGTGAATAAAAATTTATTGACTCCTCTATTCAAACAAAATATCTTGGCATAAAATCAGATAACGTTTTTGTCCGATTAAGCATTTTGAATGATTTCATAACTCAATTGTGCAGGAGTTGGTGGAATATGAAAAGCAAGAATCAAGTCGTGATAGCATTGCCAACATGAAACGTCTCTTGATGACCCACGCTATTATATTCCACATCAAAAAAATCTATTTTTCCATGGCCAAATTATTCTTCGACACACTTTATTTTATCATACGACAATCTAATAAGGAGGGAAAAAGCAGCTTTAGAAAAAGTGAGGCCAGTTTGTATCCATTGAGTTGGTCGTTGTTATGCTTTTGTTTCATTTATCCAAGTGCAAGTCAAGTCTCCTCCATTATTAACAAGCGAAACATCTCGGCAAGTGTCCATGCATACATTGTTCTTCTTGGTTGTTGTGCGTTGTACATTGTCCAAGTCCCATTGCCATCAGCAAAGAAGGGGAAAAATTACCAAATTAATTCTAAACCTATTGTACAGACGCCAATTCATTCACAAATATTTCAATTTTATCAATCGAGTCATAAACCTCTATGCGAAATTCTAATATAAGTCTTTTTGAATAATTTGTGTAGATTTTCCAATGTAGCATATATGTCATCCGAGATTTCATGTTAGTTCATCAACACATGCTAAATTAGAATTCATGTAGTCATAGCATTTGAGTTTAATTATGTTCCAGTTAAACAAGAAAATGCAAAAAGAGTAAATTTTCATCTCGTTATCATATCTAATAATCATGTCTAAGTCATGCATACATTTAATGGTTGCTTGGCCTTCAATTAATATTTTGCAAAACATTCATTGGAAGCTTTGCTTAGCACATCAAGGTTTTTCCATCTCCTTAGGTAATTTAAGTACTGCCTAAATTATTGAGCATTAAATTCTTGTTTGTGGGCCCATATGATCTTCTCTTACATGTTAGTGGTTAGGCTTAAAATTGACTCAAATTGCTCGCAAAATATTTTTGATTAAAGAGAAAATGTACCGAAATGATGTTATATTTGCCTAGTGTAATCAAGTCCTTGTATGCATGAATATCCAATTCACAAATTGCTTGAGTTTCTAAATGATCTATAATAGATTAGTGACTACTTCAAATTTGAATTAATTTGCATGGTTAAACGATTAAATTAAAGCCCCCAAGTTGCAATTTGTATGGGCTTGGGAGGGTCTGTATTAAATGTAATAATCCATTAACTTTCCCTAATGGTTTACCTCTAGGAAAGTGACAACGGAAAAAAATAAGAAGAAAGAAAAAAAAAATCCAATGCCCCAACCAAGGCTTGGAAAATAGCATGTTAGATGTGTGCTTGTCGCCTGGCAACAATTTGGGCCAGCTAGTGCCTTTATTTGAGACACAATTAGTCATTTTATGCTCGAGATAATATTTATTCTAAGCTTTCTTTTGAGAAAACAACCGTGCTTCACGCTTTTTATTTAAATGTTTTTTAACTTTGGATGACTCCACTCTCATTTTTTTTTCTTTTGAAAATAAATAATTTTTCTTCGACAAAATCTCTTTTTGAACAGAAAAAGCATTCATACTATGAATAAAAGCAAAAGTCTTCACTTTTTATTTTTTTTTAATCTGCATTATTGAAGCAAAAGTCATTTTTTATTGCTCTTGATGGTGCATCCTCTAATGAGTCCAGTGCTTTTCTTGCTCAAGCTATAAATAAAAGCACTAGGGATATGTTTTTGGGCCCCCCAAAAGAAAAAGGTAAAATCATACGTGAATCGTGTTATAAGTTTTGTGCTTCCACAATTAAAGAGATTGCGTCCCATGCACATGAATTCAAGGAAAAAAAAGAGGTGATTTTCGCTTTAAAATAGTCCAATTAATTCGCTAATACTCTAATCATGCTGTGAAAAGTTGTGCATTGTGATCATGCTTCATGAGTAATCTTCCCCACGTGGAAAGACATTATCAATGGGGGCTATCGCATGTGCATATTTGATAGAGTAATCATCCATAGGAGAATTTGACCATTACCGGTTATGCTGATGAATAGGGAATATGAAAAATGCGTAGAAAGAAATATTTGTATTTGTGTGTAAATGAAATAGAATTTAATATCTCTTCTTTTTACATTTTGTTAGAATCCAATATAAGATAAATTGCATGTACGTGGCTCTAGGAACGGATACTGAATGAATCACTTTGATCAGGGATCATTTATAATGTGGGTATACGAGCTTTCAAGTGCACTATAAAATACATCATTCCCTAAATTTCAAAATAAATACTTGTCTCACCTAATTAGTTAGACTTGGTTTCGCTCATAGACTTGAGTTAATTATATATTGGGTGAATAAGTATAAATCGACAAGTGATTTGATTTGATTTGATTTGATTTGATTACAATAACATACGAATATTGCCTATAGATAGTTTGTAGAATCAATGCTAACTGTTCTAAAACTTTCAACTGTTATTGTAAGATATTGTTTAATATCTAAATGTTGTATCAGGAGCCACGCTATATATGAAGCTAATGGAACAACAAGAGATGGCCCAAAGTCTAAACCTGTCATTTATACTGAAGAGTCAACTTTGATGTATTATTGTATGTCCATTGTGGATTTTTCCTATTCCCACCACCTCGGATCTTTTATTAATATGGGTTGCCTGTAATATTTCCACTTATGTACATTGGCAAGAGAACTTTCTTTGTTTCACAATAACAGTTGAAAGTTAAGAATAGTTATGAACATTGGCAAGAGATCTCGCCATCGATTTGGCGAGGCTCAGCTAGTGGCCAGCAAGGGCGAGCCTCACCATTGGCTGGCAAGGTCGAGCCTGGCAGGCCAATGCCTTTGGCCGGTCGTTGAGGTCCAGCGATCGGCTGAGGAAGAAGGAAGGAGGAGAGAGAGGGAAAAAAGAGAAAGATAAAAGATAAAAAA
Organism: Eucalyptus grandis; assembly: GCF_016545825.1. Lineage (NCBI taxonomy): Eukaryota > Viridiplantae > Streptophyta > Magnoliopsida > Myrtales > Myrtaceae > Eucalyptus > Eucalyptus grandis. The sequence continues at coordinate 16,581,867 of NC_052619.1, read as the reverse complement.
AATCAAAAAATGTTTAAAAAATTGACACGTTAGCACTAGCCGACTGGCCAAATTTAGCCGATGAACTGAATTAGCATAATTGCTAAAGATTTAAGACTGAATTGACAAAAAAAAAAAGTTTAGGACTGAATTGGAAAAATTGCAATATATTTAAGATTATTTTGTTAATTTCTCTATAGGTAATATGCCATTCAAATTATCACTTTTTATATGTTCGACACTTGTTAAATATGCTCAATATGAAGTAATAACTCAATTTTCAAAATATTGATTCCAAAAAACACGAGTGGATTGAACCAGGACTTGCTAATTAACGACCCACCTAATATGACCAACTAATTCACTTTTAAAATATTGATTATAAAAAACACGAGTGAATTCAAGGAAAAGTTACTAAAAAAAATCCACTTAATATTTCAATATGCGGTCCTATTAATAATTCTGGACAAGCGCTGGCCAACTTGAATCATGCTCATCATGTCTCATTTTTATTGGGTACAAGAATCTGACTAATGGTGGGAGTACAAAAATCAAAGACATGGAGTAAGAGACTACATATAGTTGTGGATGTAGCACAAGGTACCCAAATGAGACATCCTCAGTCATAGGTTTTCTCCCATCATTGCTTTGGAATTGTTTACATGGTTTTTGCGAGGATTTTAGGTTTGGATTATTTGCATAATGGTTGCAAGTCACCCATCATCCATAGAGACTTGAAGACTACAAACATCTTGTTGAATAAAGACTTCCAAGCCAAAATAGCTGATTTTGGCCTTTCAAGAGCTTTTGCAACTGAAAATGACTCTCATGTGTCAACTTGTCCCGCGGGCACTCCCAACTACCTCGACCCCGAGTAATGGCTAAAACCCAATCCTATCGATCTAATTCAATTCAGGATCTCTATTTGCATAGAAATATTGACATTGCTTAGGATTTCATCTTTGATTTAGAGATCCAATATTTGTTTTTTTTTTCCACCCAAGTTTCAATCTTCTGGAAACTTAAACAAAAAGAGTGATGTTTATAGTTTTGGAATCATACTCTTTGAGTTGATCATGGGCTGACCTGCAATAATGAGAAGCCGGGATGGCAGCACCAGCGTGCACATACTTGAATGGTTGATTCATTTCGTTGAAAGTGGTGACATACATAGCATTATGGATCAAACGTTACGGGGGCAATTTGACATCAACTCGGCTTGGAAACTAGTGGAGATTGCTATGTCTTGTACACAACCAACGGCAATTCAAAGGTCGGACATAATTCACTTATTGACAGAGTTAAAGGAGTCTTCGGTGAGCAAATCAAGTGGTTCTTTTGAAATGACCTCCTTGGAGCTCACTTCTGATACTATCCCTATGGCTAGGTAGCTGAACTTCTTCAATCCAGAAAGACTATCGTCTTCTTAGGTAAAAATTGACTTTTGTCCACAAATTTGTACTATTTTTTGTATTGCGTAAACCATTCCCCTTTTCTTTTCTGTGATTGAATCTTCCAAACTTGCTTTATAACAGTGATAGCCTTTCGTCCTTTTTCGCTCCTTTCTCCATTCACGATGTCAGTTTATGGCATTCCTAACACTGCGAAATTGGGAATTCCATGTTGAGTTTGGGGGCAGGAGATTTTGAGGTTGGGGTTATCCATGGATGGGGTAATTGGCGTTTGCAGGCCCTCATAGCACGTTCTTGGGGTTCAGCTGAGATTTCAGCTGGAACCCGCACCATTGATTAAGTAGAAGCAAATTCGCAATTTTGAGGGGGTAGATTGAGCAAATTTAAAGATGAGGGACATATATGGAATTTGGTGGTCCTAATGTATTACTTCTCACAAGCAACTTGGGATGTACACACAAGCATTGTTAAAAAATCATGGACGCCAGACTTGAGCTTGACTTTTGATAATGCATTCATTTGTAACATATCTAGATAGAAGGCAATCCCTATCTCATCTAATTCTTAGAATTTGGGATAGGCCTGCTGTCTTGGGGGTTCCAATGCAACAACCAGTATCATTGACCAGAAGAGAGCTACTTGGCCAGAGAAGATGCGCACGACCGGTATGACATTGCCATTACCTGATTCGTCAAAAAAACGACCCACCGACGCGCCATAGAATAGTCCCATCTATGGCAATCAATGGCGGGATTCATAAAAAATGAGGGCTCATCCTTAGCAAGCAAACCCAAAAAATGAACTTGTTAATGATCTTAGACCAGCAGGAATTTGTGCATACCATGACATAAATATGTGATGTCCCTTCTGAGTATGGGGAACTTTGATCAAGCACTAGATGCACCAATAGAACAACAGAGTCAAAACACTTGTTATATAGAAAGTGTGTCCTTAACTCGAGTGCCTTATCCTCGATTCTCTAGTGACTTAGGTGGTCTTCCATGAGAATTGACAGTTAAGTCACTTTTGATGACTATGGATTCATCACTTGTGACAGAATAATTGAGACTGTAAAAAAGAGAGAAGACAAGGAGACTAGAGTTTGAATAGCGACATCTATTTTAGACAAATAGATTGTCTGCTAAGTTATCGACTTCCGCCTCTAGCTAAATAAAGAGAACATAAATCAAAGCGACATGATTCTGAATAATTAGATAACCATCATCACTCCAGCCAAGACACTGTCAAGAGCAACTGGAGTTATTAAATAAAGACATAGAGATATGGTTTAATATAAACATGGAAAAGAAGAAGATACATGGTCACTAAATGAAAGGAAATCTTAAAGCAAAACTTAGCAATGATATTGCTGTTGTCTCATAGTAAATGATGGACCAAAGATACGGTCAATAAACAATGACCCTTCTTCTCCCTATGACTTCCAGAGAAAAGTATAAAGCCTTTGTTCAAGCATATAAAGATGCACAAGATTTGCTATAATCTTATTTAATGATATTCTAACATTTGTTTTTACTCTGTCAATATAAACACAAAAATCATATCATTATCACAAATGAAACCAACTTTTTATGACCCTGCTCTGCTCTCATATTCCTAATTTTTTTTTCTCTTTAAAAAAAAAGAAGCATTTTCCACAAAATTTATCTCTCTTTGGAAGGAAAAATCATCAACCGAGATTCTTTTTCCTGGTCGAATGAAATGAGTATAAAGCATATCTCACTTTTACTACAGCAAAGTCTTTGCTTTTTAATTTCTTTAATCGCAGTGCGATGTGCAGTATTGATGCAAAATTAACTGTTTATTGTTCTCGAATCCAATACTTTCTTCCTCAAGCCATCAATAAAAGAACGGAATGAATCACTCTTGTCAGGGATCATTTAGGGATAAAATAATATGAGCGCATGAACTTTTCAATGCATTCCAGAGCACGTCATTCCATAATTTCAATGTACCAATTTCACCTAATTAATTAGATTCAATTTCGCTCAAAAGCCTGAGTTAATGATATCTCCGGTAAATGCATATTTATCAATAGATGATTTAATTTTGATTCTAATAATGTGGGATTACTGTGTATGGAAAGCTTGTGGAATCAATGCTAATTGTTTTAAAATCTTTGACAGTGGGATGAAAACATTGTTCAATATTAAAATGTCGTGTTAAAATAACTCACCTCATTTATTTACAGGAGATTTATATTCTCTTTATGGACATATAATCTCCTTCTACCTACAAGTTTAATTTTTTAGATTGGACATTCTAACATGGTATTAAGTCGGGTTCTGCCTCCCGCCGTTTTATAATATAAGTCCAAACCTAAATCTATCATTTATATTTGACCGGACCAGATTAGACCAAATTTTAACTGAATAGTCAACTCGATTGAATTATTATTATATCCAATGTGAACTTCTACATTTCCTACCACCTCAGACCCTGAGTACTATTATATCCAATTATTATTATATCCAATGTGAAGATGGAGATCTGCAGATGGCGAGGACTGAAGAAGGAATAGTTTTCTTTCTATTCACTTCAATAATGAATCTGTACAATTCTTGTTGTAAATATAATACAAGTTGTGTGAAAAATAAAGGAAATAAATGATTCTTACGAATCAATCTATGCCTAGATCTAATCTTAATTGATTATGTACACAATTCTAATCTTCCAATCAAATCAATAATCAAATCGGATCCTTGATTGTGCAATCCGGGATTCCGCATATCTTCTAACTGAAATTGGGAATAAATTGACTATTTGGATCTAGACGGTTGAGGAAGATCGAAGCCCTAATTGGAGATTAGATAAAGAGATCAAGGAATTTTGGGCATTCAAAGAGAACAAAAGGAAGAAAGTGCGAGTGAGACGACGTCATTCTTTGAGGAATGGTTCGGACATAAACGGCGTTGTTTTTCTTATAAAGAGAGAGCCAGCGGGTAGAACGGAAATGACGTCGTTTCTCTCCAAATGAACGAAAATTCCATGTTGGACTTCCCTTTACCTTTAAAAATCCACGTTGGAAAAAAAAATTAGGTTAAAAAAATCCACGCAAGGCATTTTGTCATAAATGACACTCAAATGAATAATTATACTTTGATGTGACATTTAAGTAAGCGAAAAAAATTTTGGTACTCAAGTGAGAACTGTACGAAGGTTTTGACACTTTTGCTATTTTTATCCCTAATCTATTCTATCTTATTCAATCTCATCCTTCCATCAATAATTTGTGCAATGCGATTGGCTCTACCTCTATCTATGGGAGATTTAATCTCATTGTCCTATGAGGATACACAATTTTCATTTAGTAAAAACAAAATCAATTGAACGATCTATTTTTAAAATCATGGGCATTGCAGTCTCCCGTTCTCACAAAAGAGAAAACAGAAATATGACTTAAAAGCATCAACCTTCTAAAGGTTCTTAGACTAGAGAGAGATTCATGTCTTTTAAACTTTCTAATTTGTTATGTTAATCATGATTAACATATACCTTTATGAAAAGGAAATATGTAGTTGAGAGATGAGTTAAATTTGTTAAAGTCAACTAGAAAGCATTTACTGCAAAAGGGGGATTATATGAGTGGTTTAAGTGAATTGTCTTATTTAATTTTCAAAGTTGGGAGCAACATAGAAAAAAATAAAATAAGTATCCAACTCATGAATAGGCCACGTAATCAAAAGCGTCCGTGAGATTTGAGAAGAAGCCAGTATGGATGCGGCCTAACGGGCAAAGGGATTGTGGGGTTGGTGCTGGAGAATACCAAGTCTGGGTTTTGATACTTGTGTGCGCCGCTCACACATATACATAATAGGGAGCAGTGAGGGGAAAAAAAACAAAAGGGATTTGAGAAGAAAAAAATTAGCATATCTGTGAGATTTGGGGAAAAAAAAAAGCTTCCAAATCGCCTTTACTGTTCAAAACACACTGTTCAATATACGATTATTTGCTTGAATGTTTCTATACATGGAAATTTTTTGCTGGAGGATAAACAAATCAAAAGGTAAAAAATTTTGAAAATCAGGCACTGGGCCAAAATACCTCTTTTTCTTTATAAAAATATCGTCAAGTTACTATTCACATTTATTATGTATTATACACTATATTTATTCAAATGTGTATCCAGATAGCGATTTTATGTTAGTTAATACTATATAAAGTGTGAGATTAAGAAAAAAAATTATTTGAAAATCCTCAAATTTTGACATTACCACTTTACTATTCAATTCAAATCTGTCTTCTACTTAAAGTTTAGTTTGGGACATATCCAAATAGGAATTCCAGGCTAGGCAACCAGTAATAAAAATGTGAGTGAAAAAAAAAAGCATAAAGTTCATTGAAAAAAAACACCAAGAACACAATCAATCAAGTAATAAAACTTTAAAGAGAAAACCACGACATGAAATTAAAAAATCAGACAATTAATTAATTTCCAAAATATTTTAACTAAGTTTCTTGGAGTAATTGAAAGTTCCCCTGTTGGCCGTTTACCCTCTTGATGATGGCCTGTTTATCTCCAGCAGTAGCACTGGTGGTTGTTTGAGAATTGACAAAAGCACCGCCAGTCTCCGTGTATTCAAAACACGAGGGGAGAGTCAAGTAATCAAAGATCAGATTACACTGATAATTACATAACCATCGTCGCTCCAGCTAAGACATTGTCAAGACCAACTGCAGTAATTAAATACTGCTATAGAGAGGAGTTTGGCATTAACATGGAAAAGAAGATGACATATGATCACCAGATGAAAGGAATACATCCCATCAATATAACGTAAATCTTAGCAATGATAATGTTGTGGTCTCATGATAGATGATGGACCAAAGATCCGGTCCATTCCATTGCCATTTTACTTTCTTTTTCCAGTAAGAAAACATCTCGTGTTAGCCCAAGAAGAAGCCATCAAATATGATTAACGATTTACAACGACCCTTCTTCTCTTGATGGCCTTCAGAAAAAGAATAAAACTGTTATTATTGATTAAAAAATTTGATCGAAAAAAATTATAACAAAAGTGCAAGAATTTTAATAATCTTAATCCGTTTAATGATAGTTTCAAAATAGTTGCTCTATCAAGATGAACACAAAAATCAAATCAGCATTGCAAAACAAATGACTTTTGATCACCATGCTCTCATTTTCTTACTTTTTTTTCACCTTTTTTCTAAGAAGGAAACCCTTTTCCACTAGAATCTCCTTTCCAAAAGCAAAATCATCCAGTCAATATGTACGACGGCAACCAAGAATCCTTTTCTGGAGCAATTAAATGGGTTTTGGCATCTTTTCAAGATTGAAAAGATAGGCGAAGCAAAACTCACTTTTGCTACAGCAAAAAGTCTTTTCTGTTTAATTTCTTTAAAGTGCATTATCAAAGAAAAAATCATTTTTTATTGTTCTCGATCGTGCATCACGTAATTAGTCCGATGCTTTTCTTGCTGGAGCCATCAATAAAAGCCCTAGACAATTTTTTTGGGCCCCCAAACGAAAAAGTAAAATTGTACGTGAATCATGTGGAAAGTTCTTTGCTTTCATAATGAAGGACAATGCGTCCCATGCATTTGGATTGAGAAAAATTAAAAGTGATTTTTGCTTTAAAATAGTCCAATCAATTCGCCAGTGCTACGAAAATTATTATGAACTCTTGGCATTGTTTTATTTTTTAATTAATATTTTTCGTAAAATTTAATATAATAAACTAAACTATAAGGGAGATAGAAAGACTAGATAGCCAAATTTATGGGAAGAAAAGGGTCTAGTTTAATATTTTTAGCCAAAGAATGTTCAGTCACAAAGGTTGTGGATTGTCATCACAAGTATTCTTCTCCACAAGAAAGGACATTACCAATGGAATATCGTGTGTATCTATCTAATCAGAGTTATTACCGACCTTTTTTTTTTCCTTTCCATTAAGAAAAGAGAAGCATATTACAAATTGATTGTAACTTCATATGTCGACATATGTAATGTCTGACTGCAATTTCATCCGTTAACACAATTTCTTGTCATGGCTTCTTGTCTTTTACTTTTTGAATGATTGTGTTCTCGTCATGGTACTTTGTATTTTAAGATAAATTGGGTGTCAATAAAAAAAATGCTGATTTTGTAATTTACTGTCGCAGTTTTTTTTTTTTTTTTTTTTGGTGTTGATTGATTGTGTTCTTGGTGTTTTTCCATGAACTATATGTTTTGTTTCACTCTCATATTTTACTACTATAGAAAATCGATAGGACTTGAACAGTAAAGTGGGGGAAAATTGGGGAAACAAAGTTTACGTTGCTTTTCTTTTTTGGCTTAGGAAAGTTAGGCCCTCTTTGTTAAAAAGTTTTCTTGTTCCTTGGAACAAAATTTTTGTTCTTTTGTTCCGGTGAATAAAAAAAGAACAAAAACGTGTTTGGTAGAACTTTTGTTCCCGAGAATAAAAAATTATTTTTTTTCATTTCTTGGAATAAATTTGAAACAAAAACAAGAAGTAGAAACAAGTAACTTTTTCCAGAAATAATTTTTAGAAACAAATTTTCTCTCTCTTCTCTTTTCTTCTTCTTCTTTTTCTTTTGGCCAATCGCCGGCCTTGGCCATGGTTGGCATTGGCGACCAGCCCGGACGAGGGCCGACGACCTTGCGGAGGGTCGCCGACCCACGGAGACGCCGCGCCACGGTGAGGCTCGGGCTAACGAGCCTCGCCCCAAATCTAGCAAGGTCAAGCCTTGTCGATGAACCTCGCCACTAAGGCCACCAGCGAGCTCGCCAACCCTTGTCCTCCTAGCTCGGTGAGGCTACGGCGAGCTCGGCGAACCTCACCCGGCCGATCACCGGCCAACAACGACTGGCCACTAAGAGGAAGAAGGAGAGAAAAAGAAAAGAAAAAAAAAAGGAAATATAATAAAAATATTAAAAAACTAAAAGAAACAACAAAATTATATAATTTTACTAAACATATTTCTTTCTCGGGAATATAAATTTTGTGCAGTTATCAAACGCGTTCGTATACTTAAAAATTATTCCGAAAATAGAAAAAAAACTTATTTTTATTTAAAAATTATTTTTCATAACATAAACGTTATTAACGCGCCCTTAACCTATTTTTGGGAAGTCACATCATGCTGAACTTTACAATGTGGTGAGGGAACGTAAGTTCAATAATACACTTCACCAGGTGGTCTGCAGTCTGTGTTCTTCACTGGATCTAGGTACAAGTCAAGTCTCCTTCACCATTTAATTTAAAAGAAGTCTTGACCAATAGGTTGTTTTCTTCGTGGGATCGCTCATTTTGTACGTAAAATAATAATATAATATAAACTGACTCGGGTCGATTAGACCCGCGCGCCGGCCCGATTCGGACCTGGCCAGAGAAGAGGGCCATCTTTTGTCCTCTCTCATTTTCTTTTTATTCCCTTTTTATTGTTTTTTTTTATTTTTATTTTATCTCCTCCCACCCACCGTAGGTTGATTCGGAAAGGGAGAGGGCGAACGCTGGTGAGCCCCTGGCCGTACTCGTCGCCAGATGACGCTCAATTTCTCCTCGGCTTTCTCTCGCTGCTCACCCCTTCGATCTCCTTCGGCCGCAATGTGCAGCCAACGAAAAGGGCATCTCTATTGCCTCAATCATTGCATCAATTGCGGCCATTCTGGTCTTGATTTCATTGGGAGCTCTTGAAGTATTGTGGATAATCAAAAGAAGACAAATCCAAGGTGACTTTCTTGCGTATTGCATGTGCAAGAAAAATCCAAAGTTCTCGCATGGAATTTTGTCAGTCCAGGTCATGTTTTGAACCCCATACTGGTTTTGCAGATCATCAGCAGAGCGAACGCTTTTGTCTCATGACCAAATAGCTCAAACATGTTTACAAGTTAGTGGAGACATTTTTAGACATATAAAAAAAAAAAAAAAAAAAAATCTCATGAAGTGGTCCAAAAGATTTGAATTTTGCAAATCCTTAAGAGTTTGAATTTATTTCCACACTAATACCAGAACCTCCGAAACTCACCTTCCAGCAATTTTTATTAATCATGGACTAATTTAGCATTCGAATCAGTGGACACATTTTTAGACATGTAAAAATTGATTTAATTTCGAAAATTTTCCATATACACTACCATATTTGTTTAAAAATACTTTAAAATTCCGAAATTTGCCCCAATATTATAATACGAAAAATGACATAAGCACGTCGTTTTCATCCACTGAGAACAACAAAATTTCAAGTATCCATCTTTTTATTGTTTACCAGAAATTCGCAATATTCGAGAAATTACCGGAAATTGCAATGATTCAAAAAATCTCCAGAAAATTCGCAGAACGTAATAGATGGACCGGACCCCACACAGAGCGAAAACAGATTTCAGGTTGATTCCAGTCACTCGGGTTTGTACGGCAGAGAGAGATCAAAATTACAAGGGTTAATACCCTGAAAAACCTCAAACTGGTACACTTGTGACAAATTTACCCCAAATTATTTTTTTGACCATGAAAAACTCCAATGGTAAACTTGTGACAAATTTACTCCGACCGACTATAAAAAACCCTAAATTGGTATATTTATAACAAATTTACCCAAAACTAATTTATTCGACTACAAAAAACCCTAAACTAGTAAATTTGTAACAAATATACCCTATACTAAATTGGATTAATACCACAAAAAAATCATAAAAATTGTAAACTGTGACAAACGGAGTGTAAAATCCTAAATTGGTATACCGGTTAACTGTCACGTGTTATTTAACTTAATAATTTGAGAATAAAATTTAACAAAAATTAACATAGGGTAAATTTGTCACAAGTGTACCGGTTTGGGGTAAATTTGTCAAGGTATACCGGTTGTGGTTTTGGTGGTCAAAAAAAAATAGTTTGGGGTAAATTTGTCACAAGTGTACCAGTTTAAGGTTTTTCAGGGTATTAACCCAAATTACAAATCCTCCATCACAAAACAATCCCGGCCGTTTATCTCTTCCTTGGAAATGTCTCAGCCCTTGCCCCTCGCCCGAGTTTCATTTCCAACATCATTTAATAGGGGAAATAAGCACAAAAAAATAAGGCAAACTAAACATCACGTGAGCGAAGTCCTCGAAGTACACGAATTCCTAACCGGTTTCACACTCAAAAACCCAGAAATGGGTTCACAACCATAAATAGCATCAATCCATGATTCTCCAATATCTCATAAATCAAATTCAAAATCCACATTATAAATCAGAATATATTTCGCAAACCAAAACATATACCCCTTCTGCAACACAGCTCATGAGCCAGAATACCTATAGTAAATTACTCATAAAATAATTTCAGAATTTATAGAATAAACCAGATTCACCAAGCAATAAAGCAGTAAATATAACATTTTACAATCCTTTTCTCAATATCTTTCATAAAACTTTCTCTACCCATTCACAAGTAACTTAAAAAATAGTAAACGCTCAATCTAGATTTCACGCAACAAAAATATTATTTCATAACTCATACAATATTTAATTTATGTCATTTTCAATATATGAATTTACAAATTTAAAAAGAGAGATAAGCACCACTTGCTTGAGAAAAGTCTTATAGTAAATAACAAAGATTACTCGAGTTCATGAACTCGCAATGCTATCAAATAAGCAAGAAACAATATCAAAATCAAAGAGAACGTTATCTCGACTCGACCAAATTTTGATTCTTCATTGACTATTACATACATTCTAATAAAATAACCATTCTGATCAAACTGTAACTTGGAATCCATTTTTAATAAACCCCACAATTCCGCAATTCTCTTAATTATTACTTCCATATAATTTCACGGCCTAATAATTTTTAAAAAGCGGAGTCACTGACAGCTTAACAACTCCTAATCGGATGCTACAAAACCGAGTTAATCCGTCTTCAAGGGTGCACTCCTTCCCCGTTTCTCGTCCCTTTCTTCTTTCCCCCTTTTTTCCCTTTTAGTTTCTCTTTGTTCTCTTTGGGGCTGCATGGTAATGTTTCTGTTTTTTTTTTGTTCTAGGGAACAGAAACAAAAAAAAAGTGTTTATGTTCCGGAGAACAGTTTTTGAACAAAAGAACGTGTTTGGTAACGTTTGTTCGGGAATAAAAAATGAATAGAAACACGTTTGGTAAATTTTATTCGTTTTATTCTTTAATTTTTAATATTTTTATTTTATTTTCATTTTTCCTTTCTTTTTTATTTTTTTCTTCTTTTGGCGGTCGCCGGCCTCCGCTGACCGGTCAACGGGGCCGGCAGCCTCGCTAGGGGCCGGCGACGCTCGGCCTCGCCGGGGGCCAGCGATGCTTCGGTGAGGTTGCCGACCCTCGACGGCGTTGCCGGCCCTCGGACGGCCGGTCGCCGGCCATGGCCGAGCCGGCAACCGGCCAAAAAGAAGAAGAAAAGAAAGAAGAAAGAAGAAGAGAAAGAAGAAGAAGTGTTTCTTCAAAATTGTTTACGGAACAAGAAGTAACTTTTTGTGTTTCTTTTTTTTTGCTCCAATTTTGTTCGGGAACAAAAAAACAAAAAAGTGTTTAGAAATAGAAACGAGAAACGTTTCATGCAGGCCCTTTCTGTCCGTGTTTCTTCTTCTTTTTTTCCTTCTAGATTCCATTGGTTCATCCACTTTTTGACCATGTGAAATTTCCTTTTTCTTTACCCAAAAAACCGAAAACTTTCCCCCTTTTTTTTGGGCGCCTCTTCTCTTGACCCAGTCCAAAAGCCAATATCATCCACTATTTGACCATGTGAAATTTCCTCTTTCTTCACCCAAAAGACCAAAAACTTCCCCCCTTTTTTTGGGCGTCTCTCCTTTTGACCCAGTCCAAAAGCCAATATCACATTGGATGCCGTACAAGGCACACGTATTGTGTGTTTGTCTTTCTTTTTGTTTTTGGCCAGAAATTACGCGACGATAGTGGGGGAACCAAAAGAGTAATCTGGCATCCTTTTTCTTCGACAGTACCTATGTTTCCAATCAAACATAGAGTGGGACCCTCATGTCCCGCCAAGCACTTTTGAGTTTTTACAGCCGGCCTCGAGAGAAATTACATGGTGAATGGGGAAACATGCCATCCTTCTTGGAGAGGGCCATTCCCGTGTGGGCACAGGCACGCCACTTGATCGTGACTTTATTTGATGATCATAATTCTCTTTCCCGCAGGAAGCGGAAATTGATGACTCGCAAACCTTGTATTTTCTGGAGATCTTCACATTCCTTTCCTCTGAGAGAAGGGAATAGATCCTGTGCATAGACATTTGTTTCAGGTGGTGATAGAGCACAAGGTTTCGCTTTCAAGGGCAAAGCGAACGGAAGGAAATGGTCTTCAATTTAGGATCTGTTTGTTTCGCAGAAAATGAGCCGTTTCCGAAAAATATTTTCTCAGAAGTCATTTTCTAGGAAAATGACAATATTTTATGGTGCTTAGCTAAAATTTGAAAATGTTTCGGAAAACATTTTCCAGTGTTTGATAAAGAAAATATTTTCCGTTCCCCAAATTGGCGAACGCAAGCATTAAGCTCGAGGCTCGCCAAATCAATGAGTGCGAGTTTGGGATCGACGAGCTTGAGATTCACCTGGTCCAACGACTAATCAAGAAAGAAGAAAGAAGAAGATGGGAAACAAAGAAAAGAAAAAAAAAAGGAAATTAAAAATAATTCAAATAAAAAAAAAAAAGAAGAAAAATAAAGGGGAGAAGGAAGTGATGATTTGTAGAGGTGTGAGATAAAGAGATTAAGTAAGAAAAATAAGTGTAAAACATTTTCTCTTACTTTAGAAGATTTATTTTCCTTTGATGGAAAACATTTTCTCTAAAGAATTCTTTTTCAGTGAAATGAACGTCGGAAAATTTGGAAAACATTTTTCCAGAAATTATTTTCTGCAAAACGGACGGAGCCTTAATCACCTTTGATTCCTCTCGATCTTCATCATTTTCAACATCTGAAGCGGCATCACCAACCTGTCAGCCACGTAACTATACTGATGGCTGCGCCAGAGCTTTAGTCAGCCGGCTCGTCATCACCGGTACTTCTCGCATCTCAACGTTTCGGCCACGGCACTAACATGCACTCCTATTCACGTTTCCCTCGTTTGTGCTTGTGTCTACCTTATCAAAAGCTTCTCTGGCCTCTTTGTAGGTTTTGTAGTTGGTTGTTTTTTTCCTCAATAATACTTGCTGGATTCTTCCAGCAAACATCACGTAAACGTGACAGGCAACGTCATTTTGGAAAAGAGTGGACCCTAAAAATCAAGAATGGTGTCCTAGAGAGAGGATGGTCACGATGTGCAAGATAGTTGTAGGGTCATGTTGGTCATATTTAACTGGACGCTGCACTAGCCAGAATTTCATCCATGACAAGCGTGCAAAAAAAGGAGCGTCGGACACTTGGAGTGCCAAAACTTGGCACAAATAGACACTTAAGTACCAAAATCAGAGCAAAATGGATCAAGTGTCAATCCGGTCAAGATCCGACCAAAATGCTGAAGTGACGATTTTACGGTGAGTAAAGTGCAAAACGACACGTCGTTTTGCATTTGATGTGGCTAAAAAAATACAAAAAACAACATCATTTTGTCTCGATGTGGTAAATAATTAATATAAAATTAATTAAATTTAATTTAAAATCAAATTTATTTAAAACATTTAAAAATTTATTAAAAAAAAAAAAAAGAGAGGAGGCACGTAGCTAAGGGCTAAGCTCGCCACCAATGCCTTCCCGCCGTTGCCAAGAAGGGCTGGCGACGGTGAAGGCGGCGTCGGCCGGGGTCTTAGGCCCTTGCTAGGGGCCGGTGACCCTAGCCAACCGGAGGCGAGGGCTCGCAAGCCCTTGCCCGGATCCGGGGCGAGGGTTGCGGCCCTCGCCCGAGATCCAACGAGGGTCAATGACCCTCGCCCAATCCAGCCAAGGGCCATCACCCATCGGTCGGCCAAGGGCGCGACCTCGGTCGACTCTCCCCCTCTATCATCGGCCCTTCTGGTGCCAGCGACAAGGGCTTGGCCCTCGGCCACCTCCCCCCTCTTGTTCTTTAAATATTTTTATTTTTAAATGTATTAAATACATTTAGTTTTAAATTTAATTTAATTAATATTTATATTAATTTTTTACTACGTTAGCATCAAAACGACATCGTTTTTGTATTGTCTAGCCACATCAGTGTGCAAAACGGCATCGTTTTGGTCGGATTTTTGCTGGATTAGCATTTAAGTGATCCATTTTGTTCCGATTTTGACACTTAAGTATCACTTTCCTAACTTTTAGCACTTGCATCCCTCCGTGCCAAGTTTTGGCACTTGGGGTGTACTTCTTCCGCAAAAAAAGTGACAACTTGAGAATTCTATTTTCCCTGATTAGTTCGATGCTCGATAAGGTGCCAGAACTTTAATCCCTACCGCTTCTTTTTCCTATTTGTCATCTTCTCCTTGAATAATATCAGAATTGCATCAATGTGTATCTACATCTCGTGTAAATAAAGGCATGAAAACTTCCTTTGGTAAAGATAACTCGCTTCATTCTTTCAAATTTCATTTTTCATGACTCAGCCTCTTCTTAGTATAATGCTCCTCAAGGATTGATGACGAACAAAGTTATTGTTTCTTAGCATATGGAAAGGTAGGTGCCAAAACTTCAATCCTTGCCTGGATTTTCCCTTCCCATAGGTTGACTTTTTAGGACCCAATTCGAGTTATCTTAGGGAGATTTTCCTTCAAAGTCTACTTGGAAATCTTCGAAAGGTATAGTCTTTTACTCCCATCAGTTACTTTATTTTCTCCCCTTTGATCACACAATTGGTGATTTACCTTCAAAGTCTACTTGGCAATCTTTAAAAGTCATCATAGATTACTCATTGTAAGATTGTATGCAAAATCCAAAATTTGAAAAAACAAGAACCTTCAAGTATGGAGATATTTCAAGGATAACCAAGAGTTTTGAAATAGCTATTGGTGAAGGAGCATCTGGAAGAGTGTATCTTGGTGAATTAGAAGACACAAAGTTGCTGTGAAGGTGTTCTCTAAATCATCCGGCGCTGAATCCTCAGGGCAGCCGGAGAAGCCATTTCTAGCTGAGGTTAGCGAGAAAGATTCCATCAGATGCTTATTTGACAGCTCGATCCCATGCTTCGAGAATGTCGATATGAAAATCACATTCATGATATTGCAGGCACAACTCTTAACAATAGTCCACCATGGAAACTTGGTTTCCCTTAAAGGATATTGTGATGACTCCAAAAATAAGGCGTTGATATATGAATTCATAGCTAACAGAAATTTAAAACAACACTTATCAGGTACTTCATCATGTTTTTGTATGTTTCTATTCTCTAGAATGAATCCCACAAACAACCGTTTCTTTCTCGATAGGCCAGGATGTCGGTGTAACAGGGGCCAAGCCAAATGTCCTGACTTGGGATAGGAGACTACGAATTGCTGTAGAAGTGGCACAAGGTACATAAATGAGATATGCATAATTCTGAATCTTGCCCCCACTTGGCATTGGCATGGTTTAAGGAAATTTCGCAAGAATTGCAGGTTTAGATTATCTCCATAACAGTTGCATCCCGTCCATCATCCATAGAGACATCAAGACTACAAATATCTTGTTGAATGAAAACATGCAAGCCAAAATATCTGACTTCGGTCTGTCGAGACCTTTGGCAGCTGCAAATGGTTCTTACATGTCAACCAGTCCTTTGGGCACTCCTGCGTACCTGCCCCCTGAGTAACGGCTTATACTTGATCTTGTTGAGATGGTTCTCAATCTCCATTCTCGTAGAAGATCCGACAGTCCATGTTCTTATTGTATGTTGTGCAGGTATAAAGCATTTGCTTATGAATTAAACAAGAAAAGTGACGTCTATAGTTTTGGGATTGTGCTCCTTGAGCTAATTTCAGGACATCCAGCAATCAATACAAGTGGAGATGGAAAAAGCGTGCACATACGTGAATGGGCAATTCCGAAGTTCAAAAATGGAAATATACGCGGACTTATCAATCCAAAGGTGGAAGAAAAATTCGACATCGACTCGGCCGAGATAGCAGCGAAGGTTGCGGAGTCTTGTACATAAGAAAAACCAGATGCAAGGTCAGACATAAATCGTGTTTTGATAGATTTGAAGAGGGCGATTGAACTGGCATCCAAGCACAAGTATGTGGACGGAAATCAAGAGGAGCATATAGAAGCGACCTCCTTGGAAGTCGAATTAGATAATGCACCCCGGTAAGGTTAGTTCATTCGATCCATTAGTATTCGTCCCGTCGATTGTGAAACTTTGGCAACTCCCAGGACTAAAATCAAGTCTTCCTATATTTCGAATTTGTGTCTGTGTAAAAGATCGGAATACCCAGAGGCTATTTTTGTCTGTGTTATTATAGATATTGAGTGAGCACTATCTTTCAAATAGTCAACTTCATTGATGGTTGTAAATCGTTCATGTTTTTCCTAAATTACAGTTAGTAATCAGCAGGTTACCAGTTACATGAATTTACAATAGTGATTCAAAATCTTGCGGCCAAAATTACATGTTTACCTCGAACGGAAAAAAAAAAAAGTTCATTTTCTAATACAAAATTTACGAAATGTCCCCCAGAAAGACAACCGTGGAATGAGAAATTCTGTGTACCATGGGAATATTATCTATACTAGCTTAAGCCGTGAAGCTAAATCATGAAATCAACCAAGTGCACTCGGTAATGTGAATAGATAGGTAGAAGTTGACGTGTGAATTCGCAATCGGTCCAAGCATTTTCTGATTGACTGTAATTATAACAAGTAATCTGAGTTTTTACTGCTATTAGAACGGTGAATAGGTTTAGTACCTAGATGAATGAAAGGAAAAACAAAGCATTTTGTGCTTGTGACACCCACAGTCAACTTCCTCCTTTCCAATGGAACAACTATACGAAGAAAAACATGCATTAAACATTGACCCTGGCCCACTCACTAGGAGGCAAGACACCATGCCTTCATGTTGACGAGGAGTATGAACCACAACTCAACACAACTTTCTTTTATTAAGTTATCAATTAATTTTGATTTACCAACTCTCATTTGAGTTGCTTTACTCACATTTAGTTTGTATTTATTTACCAACTTATTTATAGAGTTCTCACTTTCTTTTGTCTTACTTACTAACTTTTTAGACATATCAACTCTTTTAAGATATTACCAATCTCAATTAAAGTGATTACCAACTTTCAGTATTCTAAGTCAGTTACCAATGTTATTTTGTCTTTTCTTGAATTACAAATGTTTGTCTCTAACAAAAAAAATTCCTTTTATCATTTACTAACTTTTATTTATCTTTATCATCGATGGCTTAAATTTTCCAACTAAATTATAGTAACTTATTTTGAAAGCCAAATATTAAGTTGTAATTTAATGGGACAAAATTTAGTGAGTCGCGGTAATTAAGTTGGTTATAGAGTTAGTAAAAGGCCCTCTAACCAAGGCATATAAAAGCTGATAAATCAATAAAAAAGTTGGTAAATTCAAATGGAAACTGTAAAACATTGGACAATAACTTAAATGAGAGTTGGTAATCCAAAATTAATTGATAATTTAGGTCGATAATTTTGCATAAAAGTTCATACACTTGAAATGTTCATGAGTTATGTAGATAAAAAGTTGGCTGATTAGTATAGATATTCCTAATTTACATATTATATAAATAATCATTATTTCATCGAAGTGTTGGTAAATTACCAACAAGTTACCTAGAAAAAAAATTATTGATAATTTTTTAATCAACATTTTCTGATCACGGAAAAAATCCATATTTTTCAGACATGAAAAAAAAATATTGGAAAACTCTTTTAGCATAAAAAGAAGGGATAAAGCCACCAAAAACCTAAACTATTTTCATTTTGACATAAATACCATGTATTTTAATTTGATTTTTTTGTGACTTTTGTCTAATATGAAGCATGAGAAATTATGGACACTTGATTTGTGGCATGGTAGTAGAAGTCAATCTTTTCTCTAGTCACCTCAAGATCAATATGCACCCCATTGTCCTGTGTAAAACCATCATTTGGGATTGGCGTGAAACACCAACAATTTGAAAAGAAATAATTATCACAAATAGACAAGTCGTTGATGACTTGACCGCCCTCATATAATACTCCTACTTTCATCTTATCACTATCCAAAGCAGTTTACACCAATTACGAGGATAATGACCTAGGGTTTTTGTTCTTGAGAATCTTTCACTTTGAAAAGTCGGAAGTGATGAGCACCACTAAGCTAAGAGCAACGGAAAAATTTTCCTTCATTATTCATAATAAAGTAGAGAAATGGCGAATTTCAAACTTACTTTTTAGTGTAGGAAAGGAAATCTATTATTATGAACTCACGTCACGTTGGACTTAGTTCGAAGATTATTCAAAACAAATAGTAAAACATTAACTTGAGTCTGATTTTACCCTGCTCTCAAGGGCCCCATTGAAATCATTTTTGGTTGGAAACATTAATGTGATGGGCAAACAAAGTTCCTGTTCTCATCAACAATGCGATTCACCACGGGGTGTACAATGTGATTCACGTGTAAGTCAAGTCTCCTCCATTATTTAAACTTAAAAAATCTTGATAAATGGATTGCTTTGTTCATATGGGATCGTACACTTTGTCTGTAAATGTAGATTCCACCTCCATTGCAAAGATTTTTCATATCTAGGATAACATTCTTGTCCATTCCTATTAATTGATGAATATGAGATTTTGTTAATTTGAAAAGAAAGTCCATAGATTCATATTTCTTCAAGTTAACAAAAAAAAGGGCAACTGACGTTTTTATTAGTATCATCAGTAATTGACAAGTTCAGTCGACCTCATAAATGAAGGTTAGTACATAGTCGGGGTACCTCCTTTTAACTGAAGGGCCCTACAAGTTTGAATAAATGTAATTTATTGTACCTTGGTCCTGTGAACTGCTGTGCTGAGCTGTAATCCGTGCTGCTTGTCAAACACGCAATGTTTGCAAAAGTCCATCTTCCAAATTTCATGCCCATATAGAAGACCCTGCTCGCTGAAAATGTTCGTTCCTCTCTCAGACATGTGGATGGAACCGTAGGAGTTGAGCCTATAAGGGTGCATGATAAATCAGAATTTCTATTCCAAAAATAATTTTTCTATTCCAGACTGTTTTGGAATAAAAATCCATTTGATAAAATTATTTCATTTTTTTATTTTTGAAATAGATTTTGTTTCGAAATAGGTTTGGAATAGAAATCAAAGTAAAAAATTTCTACTTTTCTATTTCTGGAACAAAAATGAGAAATAAAAATTTTCTCATCGTTTGTCCTTACTACGAACCAGTCGTTCATCCGTCATCGCCGACCACTTTGTCCGTCGATGGCCGGTTGCCGCCGCCATTGCCGTCGGTCATTGGTTGCCGAACGCCGCCGCCACCGGTCATTGCTGGACGCCGTCGTTGTCGAACGCCATCATTGCTTGTCATCGGACGTTGCCGGTTGCCAGCCGCCGGTTGCCAGACACTGCCGCCACCGCCGGCCGCCGAATGCCACCGCCGGCCGCCGCCGCGATCGCCACCGCCAATCGCCAGATGCCATTGTTGCCGCGGCCGCCAAATGCCACCACCGCCACCACCGCCGTCCGCCATCCGCCGGTCACCGCCGTTTGAAAGGGAGAAATTTTGTATCATTATCAAACGAGTATTTTTGCTTAGAAACTCATCTAGAAATATAAATAGAAAAATCTATTTCTCTTCCATAAATCAATTTCTGGCTAGAATGGTTATCATTCGCGCCCTAATTGTCGTGCCTAAAAGTAGTAGAGATTGCTTTCCTACTTCCCCTACATGACCATCAGCACACCTATGAAAACCTTCAAAGTTTGAGAGTCTGAAATAAATTGACATTCCCAATAGATTAATATTCTGAAAATCAATCCTTATGTCATGTCATGTGATATGTGAATTTAGAATTCATGATTCACTTCTTTCCGATCGAACTGGTAGTCCCACTCAACTCCTCCCCTTTGGCCCTAGCAATATTCGTGTCGCTCTCCAATCTCTCTACTTTCTTTAGCTATGGACAATTCACTTGCAATGTGCCCCTCTTTTTGAAAGTCGTAACATCTTAACGGCTTTTTCATTACTCTAAACTTCAATCTAGACTCCCATCTTTCTCATAGCCATGCCCCGACCATGGCTTGGAAAGTAGTATGTGAGATGCACATGCTCCTTGCCTGGCAAGGATTTGGCTAGCTAGTGCCTTGATTTGAGATCAATTATCATTTCAAACCCAAGATAATATTTATTCTAAGTTTTCTTTAAAAAAAAACCGTGCTTCACCCTTTTATTCAAATTTTTTTTAAATTTGGATGACTCCACTCTCATATTCTTAATTTTTTTAAAGAAAAATATCCACGACAAAAATCTCTTCTTGAATGGAAAAAGCATTCAAACTACGACAACCAACATTCTTTTTCTCGACGAATGAAATGGGTTTTGGCATCATTTCAATCTATAAATGTGAAAACAAAACTCACTTTTCCTAAAGCAAAAGTCTTCGCTTTTTAATTTCTTTAATGTGCATTATTGAAGCAAAAATCTTTTTTTTTTTTTTTTTTTTATTGTTCTTGATGGTGCATCGTGTAATTAGTGCAATGCTTTTCTTGCTCAAGCTATAAATAAAAGCACTATGGAATTGTTTTTGGGCCCCCCAAAAGAAAAAAATAAAATCATACGTGAATCGTGTGGAAAGTTCTTTGCTTCCATAATGAAAGAGATTGTGTCCCATGCACATGAATTCTAGAAAACAAAAAAAGCGATTTTTCGCTTTAAAGTAGTCAAATCAATTCGCTATTGCTCTAATCATACTGTGAAAAGTTGTGCATTGTGATCGTGAATCATGAGTAGTCTCCCCGGAAAGACATTATCAATGGGGTTTATGTCGCGTGTACATATCTAATCGAGTAATTATCTAAGATGTTCTTTTTCCCTATGATTGAACTTCATCCATAGGAGAATTTCACCATTATTGGTTATGCTGATGAAAAGGGAATATGAAAAATGCGTAGAAAGAAATAATTGTAATTGTGCGTAAATGAAATAGAATTTAATCTCTTCTTTCTACGTTGTGTTAGAATCCTATACAATATAAGTAATGGATACTGAATGAATCACTCTTATTAGGGATCATTTATAATGTGAGCGTATGAGCTTTAAAGTGCACTCCAAAATACATCATTCCCTAAATTTCAAAATAAGTACTCGTCTCACCTAATTAATTAGACTTGGTTTCGCTCAAAGACTTGAGTAAATTACATCTTGGGTGAATAAATATAAATCAATAGGTGATTTGATTTGATTACGATAACATAGGAATATTGCATATAGAAAGTTTGTGGAATCAACAATAACTGTTCTAAAACTTTCAACTGTTATCGTGGGACATCATGTAATATTTAAACATTGTAATAGGAGCCACAATATACATGAAGCTAGTGGAACAACAAGAGGTGACCCAAAGTCTAAATCTGTCATTTATACTGAAGAGTCAACCTTGATGTATTATTGTATGTCCAATGTGGATTTTTCCTATTCCCACCACCTCATAGCTTTTATTAATATGGGGTTGCCTGTAATATCTTCTATTATGGACATTGGCGAGAGACCTTTCTCTGTCTTCTGGACGCCGAAAATGGGAAGATCAATGCTGCTTCTCCTCTGGTGTGCTTCCATCGCTTCTTTATCGGCTCCGGGATTGAAGCTGCTGGCTCTAGCCCAACAAAATCCAGGTCTCTCTCTCTCTCTCTCTCTCTCTCTCTCTCTCTCTCTCTCTCTCTCTCTCTCTCACATTGAGAATATATAGTTACCTGTAGAACATCCAGGAATATGCAAACTGAAATTTTATGGGGAGAAAGCCATCAGATAAAAACCAAAGATTGAGAAGCAAAATGATAAACTGAAAAAGTTATAATTTGCAAGGTTTGATCTGTCGATCGCATTGACATGTGAACTAGCCCATCTAGCAGCTTAATGTCTTTTGTTTTCTTCTTTTAATGTTGATCGCAAGGTCACGCAATGGTGAATGGTAGGTTTGTTTACCCAATGACAGAACACGCAATAGATGAAAGAAAGAGAAGAAGCAAAGGAAAGGATAAGATTAACAGGGTGCTCCCAGGCACTGATATGAAATATGTTGATGCGTCGTTCATTCACAATGTATATTACATATATGTCAAGATCAATCAAACTTAATTAATTATAGTGGAGGAGGTCTCATAAGAGATGACCACTTCCGAATTCTTGAACTAGCTATGAAAAGTTTGAGAATATATCGACTATTTGGTTCTAATTCATCTCAATTTCAAGGTTTTATAAGCATTGATTGTGGAGCACCTGATTCGTATCCCGATGGCGATAGCAAGATATATTATGAGACGGACGAGGGATTTACAGATTCCGGGGAAAACAGGCAGATTTCCACAGAATACTTCAACCAAGGTTATACACAAATTATCAAAAATTTGAGGAGCTTTCCGGATGGAACGAGGAACTGCTACACGCTCAAACCTAATCAAGGCAAGAACAGCCTTTACATGATCAGGGCCATCTTTTGGTATGGCAACTATGATGGAAAAAACGAACCACCCTCGTTCGACGTATATATTGATTTTAATTATTGGACCACCATCAGCGACGGTAATATTGCTTCCAGGGAGATTATGTATGTCTCCCAAGCAGATTATATAAAGGTATGTGTTGTGAATATGGGAAGTGGAATACCTTTCATTTCAGCTCTGGAATTAAGAGTTTTGAACAATAGCATCCATGGAATTGGATCTGGGTTCTTGATGCTTGTTTCGCGGTCCCTCATGGGAACAGGCCCAAAAACATATAAAAGGTGAGTCGTTTTGGAGAACAGAAATTAAACTTTCATGATAGCAATTCTTCTGAATTTTTTTCTTCTATTTTACCTTTCCTTTTCTTTCCTTTTTATTTTTATTTTTTTCCTATTTGACTCTACCCATTTGGAGCCTCAGTGATGCTTACGAAGGTTGTCGGCCATAGGCAAGGGCTACAACAGCCTCTCTAAGGCCCTGGCAACCGATAAGGGAAAATAGGGGGGAAAAAAAGAAAACAGGAAATGAAAGAAACGAAAAGGACAAGAAGAAAAGAAAATTTTCAGGAAATTTTAAAGGAAAAAAATTACAAAAATCGTTCAAGTCAACGTCAACCATGCCACATAAAATGATTTACATTGACTAGACCACCATATTAACGATTTTCAGCTAAAACTAACCAAATGAATTCTTTGAGAAATCGTCAAGAGATTTAGGACTGATGGAATTAAAAAGTTTAGATTTAAATTGACCGCTATATAATAAGTTTATGACTCTTTAGACAATTTTCCTCTTTTGAGACATTTGTGATAATTCTCTTGAACATTCGAAGCT
Organism: Eucalyptus grandis; assembly: GCF_016545825.1. NCBI lineage: Eukaryota > Viridiplantae > Streptophyta > Magnoliopsida > Myrtales > Myrtaceae > Eucalyptus > Eucalyptus grandis. Next base: position 16,558,075 of record NC_052619.1, on the reverse strand, counting down.
ATATATATACATATGTGGGTATACTCTTCAATTTAATAAAATTAGAGGTCTACTACACAGACAAACAATGAAAACGAACATTTATTTCAACTAGTAACAATTAATGTATCTCTATTGTTTTATAAGTCACCCCGAAGAAATTCTAATTATCTTATAGATCATTGAAACATTATAGTTGCAGTATAATTGAGTTCACAATAATTTCATAAACTCTACTTATAGTATTCGTCCAAAAAAATGTATTAATGGTGCCATTAATTGCTATGCTTTTTTTTTTTTTGCTTGGTTACTGCTATGCACTATGTACTAATGAAGATGGTTAAGAATTCACTAATAATTTAATTTTTGTGCATAACTATTTTATGACTAAAACACTTAATTTTCTATGAGAATCTCATAGGAATATACTCATTCATGATAGAAAATGTTTGCATCTAATAATTTAGTTAATTTATACATGAGTTTCAAATATAGGGTGTGATAATTTCTTATTTAAAATTTTAACAAACCAAACGACTCTTCGTTGACAATTACCATTTTCATTCTAGGTGATATGTCATTTAAATAATCACTTTTTATATCTTTTGACGCTTGTTAAACATGCGCAATACAAATTAATAACTGAATTTTTAAAATATTGATTACAAAAAAACACGAGTGGATTGAACCAGGAGTTGCTAATAAAGATCCACCTAATATGAAGTTTTAGTTCAATTTTAAAATATCGATTATAAAAAAACACGAGTGAATTCCAGGAAAAGTTACCAAATAAGGAAATCCACTTAATATTTCAATATGCGCTCCAATTAATGATTCTAGACAAGCGCCCGCCAACTAAAAATCATGCACATGATGTCCCATTTTTATCAGGTACAAGAGTCTGATAGATAGTAGGAGTACAATAATCAAAGACTTAAGACACTTCGAAAGTTTGCAAGTTCATTGATTTCTCAATGGCTGAGCGTATCAACTGTTTGTGAATGCCTCAACCAGATACCCATTGGATGCTTATGATCGCATCTGGTGGGGCTATGATGATTACTACGTGCATTTGACCAGCACCGGAGCATCTGCCACGTCCTTGTCCAACAACAACGATGCATTCAAGGTTCCAGAAAATGTTCTTATGACCGCTGCAAGCAGGAATTATTCCTCCTTGAGTTATAGTTGGACAACCCCGGAGTCATACGTTCCTCCAGGTAACTGGATCTTGTACTTCCATTTTGCCGAAATCGAAATTTTGCGGAGTGGCCAACAAAGGGAGTTCACGGTTTCCATCAATGATAATCAATTCACGAAGAATGTGACGCTCGAGTACTTAAAGCCAGTGACTGTAGTCTCCACTCCGGTTACTGCTTCCCAGATCAGCATCTTGATCAGTCCCATATCGGAGGAATCTCCATCTCCGCCAATCCTCAATGCCATCGAGGTCTATTTCATTGGTGGACCCCACAATGTACAAACAGCCGAAGATGATGGTATTTCCCCTGCTTCGACGTGTTTTTCTAGTGCCAATTCGAATGTTGTGGTACCTGAAGTCTTCTAAAGTGGATATGAACAACAGAATGGTTAAAAAGCGACTCATTACACATCTGATCATATAGGTTGAATTCAGTAAAAAGTACTGCCACATAAACTGGTCAACCTCCACACCATGTGGTCTCATATTCTTAAAGGTGTCGACACATATGCTAGACGATTTAGCAATTAACTTTTGCATCGATTTCTGTTCATCTAACTCAATTTTAAGAGATGCTTCTTGCATAATCTAACTTGACCAGTTTCGTTTTGCATGGCTAATGAAAGTAAAACGTGATTAAAAAAAATAAGGATTTGTTGATCAAATTGATGACTCTATTGGATAAAGTGTACTCTTTCAGTAACCTAGGACATCTTAATGCTTACTCTTCCTTAGAAACCTCATTTGCTCTTACAAGGCAATAATTTAGATTCACTTGCCTTGGTTGCTCCATCAGAAGAGAATTGATGTTGGATTGGTTAACTAATTATTGGTGGTGAGGTTTGGTAAGTAAAGATTGTGGTGACGGAAAGGTTGTGAGCTGAGCTAAGTTTACAAAAAATGTAAGGTGAAATTGAGCTTCAAGAAGCTTAATTTGAAAAATCTAAGAAGAATAAGATAAGAGTTTTCTTAATTTATCTCTGGAAGATGCAATTTTAATGTTTAATAGGCTACTCTTAAACTAGGTTTATCCTGAAAGTAAAAGGCTACATTTTGCTTAGCATAATTCATTGCTGGAAATCACTTCAAATTCAACATATAGCATTTTCTCAATTTTCACAACTTTACAATTCTTTAAAAAGAAATGATATTGTTGTGGTATACACTACAGTGAAAGCTATCAATGATATCAAGGCAGCGTACGGAGTGAATAAAGAGAGTTGGCAAGGTGATCCGTGCGTCCCTAGCAACTATACATGGGATGGTCTAATTTGTAGTTATGGAAAACTTCCAAGGATTATCTCACTGTGAGTGCCTTTGAACTATTTCTTGAAGTATCATCCAACAGTGAAATTCTAAAAGAACTCTCTCTCTCTCTCTCTCTCTCTCTCTCTCTCTCTCTCTCTCTCTCTCTCTCTCTCTCTCTCTCTCTCTCTATGTGTGAAGAAGTGAAGTTTTGTTCTCATCTCTCTGAAAAGTTGAAAGTTTGCTCCCCTACATGATCACATTGTCTTTGCATAAGAGCCTACACTTCCAAAGTCTATAAGTAGATCCGACGGTTATTTCACTGTAAGTCTCCTTGCACTATTTCTTGTAGGATGATGCTGGTGCAACCGGTGAAACTTCAAAAGAATTCTCTTTTCTTCTTGAAGCTCCGTTCGTTTCATGGAAAATAATTTTTAGGAAACATTTTCCAGATTTTCCGAGCGTTCATTTCACGGAAAATGAATTCCTTAGGGAAAATTTTTTTTTCATGAAAGGAAAAAAGTCTTCTAACTTAGGAGAAAATGTTTTCCACTTTTGAAAAGTGAAAAACATTTTCCTCACTTGATCTCTCTTATCTCACACCTCTACAAATCCTTACTTCATCCTCCCCCTTCTTCTTCTTTTCTTTTTTATTTGAATTATTTTTAATTTTCTTTTTCTTTTTCAATTCAATTTATTTTATTCTATTTTCTATTTCTTTATTTTATTTTTTTACTTTTCTTTTCTTTGTTTCCTAGCCTTTTCTTTCTTGGCCAGTCACTGGCCATGGCGACGGCGTGCGACTAGCCATAGGCAAGCCTTGAGCTCGCCGGTGAGCACAAGGCTCACCTATCTCTAGTAAGCTCGGGCTCGCCGCTCATCGGCCACAAGCTCACACTTGCTGATCCGGTGAGCCTCGACCTCACAAGACTTGGGCGTCGCGCATTGACGAGCCTTGTGCTCGTCAGCGAGCTCGAGGCTCGCCATGGTCGGTCGCTAGCCATCATCATGGCCAGAAACTAACCAAGAAAGAAGAAGATGGAAAACAAAAAGAAAAGAAAAGGCAAAAAGAAAATAAAAATGAAAAAATAATTGAATAATCGATTTTAAAATATGAAAAATCCATTTTTAAAAAATAAAATAAATAAATGAAAAAGAGTATATGGAGGAAAACATTTTCCTTACCGAACAACGAAAAGATTTTCCACTTCATTTTCAAGTTTCATCCGAACATTGGAAAATAACTACATTTTCTTGGAAAATGACTTCCTGGAAAATATTTTCCAGAAACGCCACATTTTCTATGAAACGAACAAAGTCGAAGAATTGAAGGCTTTTCCTCATTCTTCTTGAAAAATTGGAAGTTTGTTCCTCTATATGACTACATTAATCTATAAAAACTCCTTTATCGGTTGTGTGCTTCTCAATTTTACTATTAGGTAACATTGTGCTCTCTACAATTGAGTGCACAAACATTTATGCATCGAACCAACATTACCGCCTTTGTGAACATAGCAATGACATAGCTTCCTCTCCTGTGATTGATTATGGACAGGAATCTGAGCTCTAGCAATTTGAGGGGCAACATCCATTCTTCACTATCAAATCTATTGGAATTGAAGGCCTTGTAAGTATTAGCCCAGTAAGCCCCTTATTGAGGTGATGGTGTTTTATGATAGTGACTTTAGAGAGGTACGGATACAGGTGCCAAAACTTGGCACGAAAGGACATTTAAGTGTCAAAATCAGAGCAAAATAGATTACTTAAGTACCAATCCGGCCAAAATTCGATCAAATTGCTAACGTGACAATTTTCCAGCGAAATAAGTGTAAAACAGCATCGTTTTGCATGCTAACGTGGTTAGAAAATGCAAAAACGAGGTTGTTTTGTCTCTAATGTGGTAATAATTAATATAAAAATTAATTAAATTAAATTTATTTAAAAAAAATTTAAAAAATTTAAAAAAGGGGGTGGGGGAGGAAGGGAGGTAGGCGAGGGTGAGCTCTCGCCGCCACCGCCAGGAAGGGCCGGCGACGGAGGGGGAGGGTCGGCGGGGTCACGGCCCTTGGCCAATCGGCGACGAGGCCCTCGCCGCCTCCCTCGTTGCCGGGAAGGACCGGCGACGGTGGGGGGGAGTGTTGGCCGATGTCGTTGGGCCTTAGCTAGCGATTTCGGCCGACCGGCGGCGAGGGCCTACGAGCCCTTGCCCAGATTTGGGGTGAGGGCAATGACCCTCGCCCTCGCAGCGGGCGGCCCTTGGCCGGCCGAGGCAAGGCCGCCGACCTTTGCCCAGATCCGACGAGGGCTTGCAAGCCCTCACCGCTGATCGGCCAAGGGTCGACAACCTTGGCCGACCCTCCCCCTCCATCAATGGCCCTTCCGGCGATGGCGGCAAGGGCTCGGCCCTCAACCGCCTCCCTTCACCCCCCCAATTTTTTTAAGTTTTATAATTTTTAGTTTTTTCATTTTATTTTTAAATGTTTTAAATAAATTTAGTTTTAAATTTAATTTAATTAATTTTATATTAATTTTTTACCACGTCGCTTGCAAAACAACGACGTTTTGCACTTACTTCGTTGAAAAATTGCCACGTCGGCATTTTGGCCGAATTTTGGTCGAAAGTGGCACTTAAGTGTCACTTTCCTAACTTTTGGCATTTAAGTGTCCCTTCGTGTCAAGTTTGGTACTTGAGGTGTACTTTGTCCGACTTTAGACCTTCGTTGTATCAATCTTGCATTCAAATGTCTGCTCAGGAAAAAATTGGAAAAAAGTATAACCATGGTGATTTAGGTAGTGTTTTCAACTTTACATTTCCATCGGGGTCAACTTTTGTTGGGAGGATTTAGGTAGTGTCTTAATGACGCAGATTTTATAATTTCTATTTGAATGTGTTGGGTCATCCTAGTTTTTGCTAGAGAGCTCATTTTTACTTATTTTGAAGAAAAAGTTACTTCGAAGGCTTCAAGAGAGAGCCTTTGCTGGAGGAAGTTTATGTGGAGCATCGATTTTAAAGTAGTGCCAAAATATTTTTGGCCTCTTTGGCTCAAAACGTTTGTTGTTTTTCTTATTCATAATTTCAAAATTTCGGATGAGATCTATTGAATTGTTAACTACCCAGACTTGCTTTTGTTTCAGAGATCTGTCCAACAATGAACTTACAGGAGCCATACCGGAAATATTGACAAATTTGCTGAAGTTGAGAATTCTGTAAGTAAATGTGCCTTAGTGGCGCCCTGAAGAATTGACAGAGCATGAGTTTTTATACATGGTTATGCTTTGCAGGAATCTAAGCGGAAACAAGCTGACTAATTCAGTTCCTGAGGCTTTTAAAAGGAGGGTTATGGACAAGAAATTGGACTTGAGGTTTCTCTCTCTCTCTCTCTTTTAGATCATTTTAACATGTTTTATTGTGATTCAAAGCAAGTAAGAAGGCCGCTTGTGATCAACATGTGGGCAAAGCAGTTCGAGAAACGTAACTTTACCTACTTACCTTTTGTCGCAGTTTTAACGACAATCCGTATCTTTGTTGGGCAAGTCCTTGCCCAAAGAATAAAAGCTCCATCTTGGTCCCAGTTGTTGCATCAGTTTCAGGCGTAGTCGTACTTATTTGTTTGGTCACTATTTGGTTGATCAGAAGGAAACAGATAAGAGTTTAAATTATTTTTCGACTTCTCGTCCACAGCATAGTTACATGAAAATACAATTGTCTTTGATTAGTCTAATACTCCCCAAGGATTGATGACCATCCAAGTGATTGTATCTTAGCATATGGAGAGCTAGGTGCCAAAATTTCAATCCTTGCCTGGATTTTCACTTCTCATAGGTTGACTTTTTTCGTGCCAATTGGAGATATCTTAGGCAGATTTTCCTTTGAAGTCTACTTGGAAATCTTCGAAAGGTTGAGTCTATTACTCATTGGTAATATATTAGTTATTTATTGAAGGAATGGTGAGATTAAGATCTTTCAATTATGGCGAGATCACAAGAATAAGTCATTACATATTTCTTCAAAAAGGCTCTGTTTGCAGTGAAGACATATGATATCAAAGTGAAGATCATGACCCGATAACTTTTTTCTCCAGATGTTGCTGCTATTACTACTACCGTCACTTTTGGAGGATATACCGGGACATTAAAGTTGTCAAAAAAATCAACATTTTACATCCACTGAGGTTGCAAGAATTACTGATAACTTTAGAACGGTAATTGGAGAGGGAGGATTTGGGAAAGTTTACTTTGGCAAACTTGACAATGACACTCAAGTCGCAGTAAAAATGTTATCTCAATCATCAAAGCAAGGCTACAAGGAGTTTCACACAGAGGTTCGAAACATTACTCCAACTAGAATCAATGTGTCGTGTTTTCAATTTTTTGGGAGTTCTACTCATAGCAAGCTCTGATACTTTGACGTGCAGGCCCAACTCCTGACGGTCATTCACCATAGAAATCTGGTTTCACTTATTGGATATTGCGAAGAATTTGAAAACATGGCGCTGATTTACGAATTCATGTCCAACGGAAATGTGCGGCAACATTTGTCAGGTTTGTCTAATATGCCCTTTTCCAATAGCACAACATATGTCGAGCTAATTTCATCTAAATACCGTTATTTGATAGTTCAGACTTCTGGATTAATTGGTCAATTTAGATATTCAGAATAGCACCATGGAAATGAAATTGACTTTCTCAGCGAACGAATACTAGCTAACAAGCTTTACATCTTTCATGAATACTCCTTAATTCTCTACTTTCGAGCAGCACACAACCCAAATGTTTTGAGTTGGAGCCAGAGACTACAAATCGCAGTCGATGCAGCTCAAGGTACATAAAGTAGATCGATGACATCTTTGTTCACATTTCCACAAGTTAAGCTACCTAATACATTTCGTCAAGTTTTCCCTGCTGGTGTGCAGGGTTGGAGTACCTGCATAACGGCTGCAAACCTCCTATTATCCATAGAGATCTAAAGACGCCCAATATTTTACTAAACGAGAACATGCAAGCAAAGATTTGTGATTTTGGATTATCAAGAGCATTTGTAAGAGAGCAGGATTCTTATATTTCGACTTGTCAGTGAGGGCGCCTTTGGTTATCTCGATCCGGAGTAAGTGACTCAAAATTTCTGAATACAAAGACTTTTCCATTCCACCTATGACGCAAAATAACTGTACTAATTTTGACCAGGACGAGAGGCCCATACACCTATTCATACATGTTTATGTTGGATAGATGTACGTAAGTACATTTTTGTGAAGGCAGCTTGGGCAATTGTTGTACTAATCAAAGTAGCAATTCCTTTTGAATCCTCAGGTTTCATATACTTGGACACTCGAGCCAGAAGAGCGACATATACAGCTTTGGCATAGTTTTGTTTGAGTTAATCACGGGCCACTCCGCCATTATAAGAAGCCCAGAGGGCATTGTGCACATACTTCAGTGGGTAACTCCACTCATAGAAAGAGGGGACATCCAAAGCATTGTCGATCCGAGGTTAAATGATCAATTCAACATCAGTTCTGCACAGAAAGCGGTGGAAATAGCCATGGCATGTGTACCAACAAACGCGGTTGAAAGGGCAGACATGAACCGTGTTCTATTGGAACTAAAAGAGTGCTTGACAGTAGAGATCAATTCAGGAAGAAGCCAAAGAATGGGAAATAGTGAGAGAAGAAGTGAGTTTGATACAACCACAATGGAGCTTGATAGTCCTCCGTATGCACGTTAACTATACTTCATACTTAAGTTTATCATGTCCAATTTTATTTTATTTTTGTTTAGATTATCATGTCCAGATTCTTCATAAGGAAAATTGCCCAAAAAGTCCTAAACTTATTGTATTTTTGTTAATTTAGTTCTAAACCTTTTAATTATGTCAATTGAGTCATAAACACTTTTACATTTTGTCAATTGAGTACAATCAAGCCAATTTTAGTCAGAAATCATTAACATAGATATCATTTGTCCTACATGACAGGGAAAATTTCAACGGGGACTCAAAGTGACCCCATTTTCTCAAAAAGAGGACCCAAAGTAAAAATTTGTCTCAAATAAGGCCCCAAAGTAATCATTTAGTATCAAAAAGGACTGACTTGCCGGTAAGGAACCGATGCATTTTCAATGCGTATTCCGGGCGACACAGTGCAGGGTATTTTTGTCCAAAAATATTATCTTTTTGTTTTCCTTCTTTTGTTCATCTTCTTCTGATCTACCCATGGTGTTGTCCCTTTGTTCATCGTCTTCTTCGTCGGAGATAGGCATTGCCCAAATCAAAGACATCGGAAGTGGGAAAGGGCCGGCGAAGGTCGTGGGACCGGCGTGGGTCGGCCTCACTGAGGCCGAGCGGGCTCAACACCCATCGCCGGCGGCGAGGCGTTGGCGGCGAGCGAGGGCTTGCGGGGCCCTCGCCTGCCTACCCCGGTGGTCAACGAGCCCGCTTTGGCCTCGCCGAACTTGCGAGGACGAAACCGCCCCGCAATGGAGTCTTCTTCTTCTTCCTCCTCTTCATCTCCGCTTCCCCGCACGGAGCGACTGACGTGCTCTCTCGAACCGCCATGGTCGGGCCTCCCTCCGCCATCGGCGACAGGTCGACTCCTCCTCCTCCTTCTCGCCGCCGCCCTTTCCGCATTGCTCCTTCACCAAAGTCACGTGCGACGCCGGCTCGTGGGTTGTCTCTCTCAACATCACATCCGTCGGCCTCTCGGGCTACATCCCACCTGAAATCGGCCTTCTCCGCGACCTGCGTCAACCTTACGCTCACCACCGAGCAACCTCAGGGACCCTCCCGCCGGAGCTCGGCAGCCCCACCTCCCTCCGATTCCTCAGCCTCTGCGGGATCTTCCCAGAAAGTCTGCGGGCGATAACCCAGCTCAAAGAACTGGAGGTTTGCTCGCAGATGGAGAAGATGAGCGGGAAAAAGGAAAATGAAAAGAAAATATTTTTGGACGAAAATATCTGATTAGGTCGCCGGAATACGCATCGAAATGCATCGGTTCACCGGCCGGGGAGTCGAGTCCTCTTTGAAACTAAATGATTACTTCGGATCCTTATTTGAGACAAGCTCCACTTGGTCCTTTTTGAAAAAATGAAGTCATTTCGGGTCCTTATTTGAGATTTTCCCTACATGACATGGTGATATTGAAGTGGACAATTTTCATTTTTTAATATTTTTTTTTGTTTTTAATTCTTTTCTTGTTCATTTTTTTTCTTTTCTTCCATTATATTTTCCTTCTTTTCTTTTTTTACAACCCTTACCCACCACAAAAAAAAAAAAAAAGGTAAAGAAGGAAAAGGAAATAAAATAAAATTACTAACAAAAATTGAAAAATATATGTTAGTGATTTCACCAAGCTGAATCAATTGGAAAAACATGAAAAGTTTACAACTCAATTAGCATAATTAAAAGATTTAATACTAAATTGAAAAAAGTGAAATAAATTATAACTTTTTGGATAATTTTTCCAATTGTTAAAATAGTTTGTTATCATAAAAAATGTAACTCTTGCTCATGAAAAGAGTGACTCGGTGATGAAAAATATGACTCTTAGCTATAAAAAGGTAATAGTTAACATGAAAAGTGGTCATAGTTTATCATGAAAAATGGCGATGGTGTGGATAGAGGGCCGTTTGGTTTGGCTTTGGGGAAATGGGTTTAAGAAAATGCAAATAACTTTGGGATAAAGGGGTTTTCCAAAATGCTATACCATTTGGTAAATTGTAACTTCAAATAGCATTGGAAAATAGTTTTGGTGTAAATACCATTTGGTAAAATCCACATTTATAAAGGACTTTTGCTTCTTCTTTTTTAAAAAAAGTTTGAAAATTAAATTCGGTAGAGAGCGCTCTTGGTTGGCTGCCGCAGCCAACCACCGGTGGCCAGATCGAGCGTCGCCTGGGTCGGCCAAATCTGGCAACCTCAGGCGACGCCGCCCAAGTCGCGGGTCATGCCACCCTAGGGGGTGGTCAACGAGAAGGCATGACCCCTAAGCAGCAACGACGGTTGCTAGAGAAGCCCGATCTTCAACGGCAGATCAATGAAGCCGAATGGTTGTGGATGAATGAAGAAGAAGATGAATAGTAATGAATGAATAGTGACCCATGAATAGTAGAGTTTGCATTTTCATAATGCTGAAAGCCCAAAGCAGGTCTCTACCAACGTTGGGCTTTCAAACTTGCATTGGGCTTTCAGCATTTTGAATGCTAGCATTTAGCCATGGAAGTCTCAAAAACACTTGCCAAATGCTTTGCATTTTCTCCAAGGGGCTTTGGAAGCCCAACACTAATCATAAAAGTTAAACCAAACGAGGCCAAAGTACTTATTGCCAAAAAATGTATTAATCGGTTGTCTATAAAAAATAAAAGTAAAAGACAAAGCATTTATGTTCATTACAATTGTTCAAAATAACAATTTCTTCTCGTAACTCTCTCCTTCTCTTTTTATACAAACAACTTTGATAACACATTCAAGGTAAAAATTTCAAGAGAAAAATTGAGGAATTGCTGAACTTGTTTCTCTACCGCTTTAATGTATATCTTGAAGGTATAATTGTTTTAAGCCAAGCAAGAATAATAGTGAGTGGTAAATATTGCCTAAAGACCCATAATCGTCATCACACATCAAAGTATCAAAGATCTATAAATTATTGCCTGTCTTCATTGACATTCAAACTTTCCTAATAATCACGAGGTATTATTATTTTTCACGGAGATGGAGATAGTGGTTGCATCAACTATTCACAATCTTCACAAATAAGCATTACTAAAACTTTTGTTTCTGTTTACATGCTTAAGTCATGTTTGTCACAACCTACCCTCAAACTGATTCACCTAAAGTTCAACTAATGGATTATTAAGCTTAAACTTATTTCAGGCTTTCCCAAGCTTATACCAATTCGCAACTTAAATTCAAGTTATTAGTATGCAAATCAATTTCATTTGGAGTCTTTACTAATCAATTTACGGTGGGTCAATGAAAAACTCAAGAAATGCATCGAGAAAAACACTTTACCTTACAACTAGAAATTGCGGATGACACGATATGACACGATAATTTAATTATTTTATTTACAATTAACAATTTTTAGTATAATGTTGACTCTATATATTTCACAAGGAGGTAACAATGTGCTATTTATGGAATAGTTTTGGAAATTTATTTTTCAGAAAAGAAAAAGACAATATTTTCAGTGGTTGAGACTTGAAAATAAATTGTAAAATATTTTCCATTGCTTGGAGGAAAATCTTATTTGATTTTTCTTAGTGCTATCTGGGTGCTAATGATTTGTGTGTGGGTACATAAGGAACCTGGCATGGGTACAAAGGTCTTAAGCCCGGATACAAACTCCCAAGCATGAGCATGGGTAGTAGCCTTGGGTCATCAAAACCAAAGCCGAAAACTCGATGCCTGTGCCCAACTACCTTACACTTTGACTAGGGTCTACAAAGGCTAGGCCAAGTCTCTGACATCAATGGACCTCAATGAACCCAAGCTCAAAAGCCAAGGACCCGAGCTTGGGCATGAGGGTCAGAGGCCCATCCACATAGTCCATGAACCTGATGCACTCAACCAGGGTCAATCTAGACACTCGGCCAAATCAATCAACTCAACCACAAGAACAATCCTCGAATGGCCAGGATCGATGCACACGGTCCATGGACACGATGCAAGGCATGATACACCTAGCCTTGACGAACTCTTACAAGTGCACTAAGGACCGAGGCACAACCTAAATGGACATGGAGATGGCCTGTTCTAGCCTTAATGGACTTGGGCTCAAGTAGGGAACCCCGCCTTGCTATCAAGGGTCTTTAGGATATGTTTTTTTAATCTATCTACTCCAATTTTGAAAAAGAAAAATAATCTTTGATTTAAAAAAAAAAATCCATTTTTCTAAATTTAAGTTCAGATAAAGAATAAATATTTTTCTTTAAATAAAGAAATATTCGTTAATAAATCAGCTTCCTAAACAATTTAAAGGCGAAATTTTTTTCTGCCAAATAAGCTTGAGCTCCTTAACCTGCGATCCTCCGTATCCTTCCCCGTCCGAAGCGCCCTTGACTTTTGAACTTCGCGGGGTTTTGCGCTGACTTCTTCGTCCTCCCCTCGCTCTGAACTCTGCAAGTAAGCCCTAAAGATTCCATCTTTCTGAGATTCTCTCGCCCCCTCCCTCTTTCCATGTCATGCAAGCATCGGATATGAGAGCCTTGAGAACGCTCTGCACCCACAATCACCTCCTCCATCCCACCTCCAAACCCACATCCCTCGCCTCCTTCAAGCCCCTCCAGAACCCCGTCTCTACCGCGGCATCCACTCCACGAATCGCCGCCTCCTCTCTCGAGACCCCGGCCTCGCGCCCGCGCCCTCGGGCTCCGAGTCGGAGGCCAGCGACGCCGCCCCGCTGTCGGCAACGACCACGACCCTTCTGCCCGCTGGGTCAAAAGCAGCGGCGGGGAAGCTGGGTCGGGTCCCGAGAGGGCAAGGAGCAGGAATAGCGAAATTCCCGAAGAAAGGAAGTATTTTGGAGGTGGTAGGAGCTCGTATGGCGGGAGCGGTAAGAAGGGGAAGAAGAGGAGTTGTTGGGTTTGTTCGGAATGTGGGTACACGGATGGACAGTGGTGGGGTTCGTGCAGGTCGTGCCGTAGCGCCGGGACGATGAAGCAGTTCACGGTGGAGGAGAGCGGCGGCGGGAGCGAGAAAGTGAGGGGCTTCCAGGTGTCGGAGAATGTGGTGAGGACATGGCTGCCGCAGCGGGCTGGCGAGGTGCGGCCGCTGCGTTTGACGGATGTGAATAGGGGGTTGAATCAGTTAGAGTGGCGGATTCCTCTGTAAGTTTGTTCTGTTCTGGGAAATGAGTAAGTGGTCAGCTTTGGACCCTATATGCAGCTGCTACAGAAAGATAAATAGTTGAAGAAAGTCGTTGTCGAGTTGATTTTATTGTCTTATCTACATTTGACATAATAATTTACTTCGAAACATCTTTCCAGGAGTTGGATCATAGAGCGTATCTTGTGATTCTGATGAAATTTTGCCGGAATGATAGTATATTTCCTTTTCTTTAGTAATACGAGTGATGATATGACCTTTGGTCCTGATGACAATCTGTTGTCCACCTCGATGAAACCATCCATGCAGGTTGTTGTAACACATTAGTACTTCTGTTAATTTATTTTGAAAGAAACGTGCGTGTCGCTCTAATTCCTTAAAGTAAATGATCTCTTGGGGTGCTTGATGTTTAGGTATGGACCCTTTGGAGAGGAGGTTTCGAGAGTGCTAGGCGCTCGTCTTGTGCCAGGTTTGACCTACTTTTTTGCTGTATGGTCCGCACAGATCTGCTGCTGTACTAGAACTTTCACTTGAGATGTGTGGAAGTTTTCCAGAATTTAATTTTATCAAAGCTATTGATTTTGCTGCATTGTGGCTCTAAAGGTTCCTTAATTTTGGTGGGAGATGATCCTGATGTTGGCAAGAGTACCCTGTTGCTGCAGGTAATGTACTTAGATGATACTTTAAATATTCATAAAATATTTGGGTCACTTTGATGACACGATATAGCACCCTTGCTTCACCCATAATTGGGTCCACAGCAAGATTTCAGCTTATAATACCGAGAGGTACAAAGTTTCCCTCATAGACATGAAAATCAAGCAAATTCCAACAAATTTTCCACTCCAAAAGTGATGCAGCATCAGCTGAAATTTTACTCGATTTTCATGAGGCTTCCATCCGATTACTATTTTTCAATTGACATTCTCATTGCACGCAGCGAGTGATTTAGGACCTTAAAGGCTTGGACTTGGTCTTGGTCCTCATATTTTGCAGCTACAAACGCTTCCAAATCCATGCAGTGTGCAAGAGAGACCCACCAACTTGCTTTTTCGTGCTTAAGACCTCTTTAATCAATTTCATTACAGTTTGAGAGTTACTCCCAACTTTGAATTTTTAGTATAACTAAACAAGACACTAAATGATGTTCCATCTAAAGAGAAAAATGGGAACATTCCAAAACACGAATCATCAGCACAGATTAATAGCTCCTTTTGAGAGAGCCTTGATTTACATAGGCTGGCCACTAACAGTATGCAAAGGATAAAACAATTTGTCCATATTTAAAGCAAGCTCCTGAACAGATGAGAAAAATTCATGACTTCTCTAGACTAAGATGGATGTGCTGAAAAGCATGGATAACATCGAAATGTGGCACCAAAAAAATTTCTAAAGAGAAAAATATATGAGAGCATCAACATACAAAAAGAGGTAAGAAAAGCAATCCACCTTTCTTATATCTATAAAGTGGAAGTCAAGCTAGCCACCTTTCTTACATCTCTGAACATGACAAAACAGGAGTCGAATGCAGAGATATATCTATTGGTCAAATGGAGCTTGAAAATGAACATAATCTCTTTAAGAATGCAAAACACATCAAAGAGCTTTACTAGAGCAATTATTCAATGCCACAACGTTCCACTATCATGAAGCACAACAATTCTTGATTTTTGACAAATGGAGTAGGATCAGATGATCTTAACGTAAGTGCTAGTTTTATGGCAAGTAGCCAGTAAGGGAAGCCCCCAAAATCCCACCCTGCATCAATGTGTACCCATCAGGATTATTCCACCATATAAACGGGGAAGCAAGGAAAATTGGAATGCCATCATATCGCAGATATTGCTAATTAATGCACCTAAGAAAACACTAGCGCCCCTATTGCAAAGATATAGAACATAAACAGCAAGTAGTGTTAAGAGATCATATTCATTTCGAAGAATTGTATTTCTCCGCTCCAATTGGAAGTCTAAAATTTACTTTTTTGAATGAATGTAATCATCTCCTATTGCCAACAAAAAAAGGATCATACTTGTTTGTTCTTGCATAAAAAGAAACTTCTGACATGACAACATATCTGAAGATGAGCCATATATCGAGTTATAATGGACGAGATTTAGCAATCTCCATTACAAATTTAACATGCAAAGATGCTTTGGTAAGGAAGTCAGAAAAGAAGAGCGTTTGGAATCCAGAGTATGTATTTATTAATAATCATGCTTTTCTAACTACTAGCACATAAAAATAAAGGAACGAGTCAGAAACCACCTTTGCTCTGTTGAGCCAACTATGCTCTCTAGAATTGACTCTTCACAAAGAATAGAAGATTAAAGCACACGTGATACCTAAATTTATTTTGCCAAGCTAACAGAATGCATGAAGTCATGGTCTTAGAGCATTTCCAACACTTAAGACTAAAATGGCACAGAACTACCTGTCAGCCAACATGGCATGCTTAATTAAGTGCTAAAAGTCAAGTATCTCTTCTTTGAGAGTATGAGGACAGCAACTGAGAGTATTGCTCTAATTTAGTGGAAAACATGAGACACGAGCTATTCAATGACTGGATATAACATAGAAATAAAGGAATAGCACAGACCCAAAGGAATAACTAGATCTGCTATTTGCATATATGCACTTACAGACTCAATCACGCAAATGATGTTTAATCCTTAAGAGTCCTAAATAGTGGAACAAATTCGGTAGATAAATTATTCGAGGAAATATGCACCACATATTTTTTGGCTGCAACAAAGTAGAAGACACATATGCAAGTCAGTCCTACGTGGAGACATAAACTTCATCTCATCTATAAAAGGAAACAACTAATAATTCACCAGTCGGGACAGTCCCGAATGATGTATTTTGAAAATCGAATGAACAACGAAGGTCTTCAAGTTGACCATCAATTAGAGATGTCACGTTTTATATCTTACTGGACTTAGAACAGACAAAATCCTGTCATGTCCAAATAAACTGTCTAAGGTCAGCAATTCATACTCTTCACAGCTCCACAGAAACAAGAAGAGAAAATAAGAAAAAGTGTCCTACTTCCACGATTTTTTTGTTTTTGCTAAAATGCTACCTCCACTTACTTGTGCGCGAAATCAAATACGCGTGACTGATGACCCTCTTGTAATGGAAGAGACACCCATCGCCAAGGTCCAAAATGGAATGACAGTTATGGGTTAAATATGCTGAAAGCATGCCATGGCTTAATAAGGCCATGTCAATCCAATGTCCACTTCAGAGTCAAGACAAGGGCAGCAAACGCTTCAACGTAGATTAACAAGTTTTAAAGCACCAATAAGAAGATTCTGGCCCTCACCTGCACATATATAAGGGCCTACTCGAAGCATAACCAGGAGGTCAAGCTTCTTGCACAAGTTGAGAAAAGATATTATATGTGCAATTCCCTCAAAGACTGTCTCCCCCGGTTTCGGTTCATGCAGATTCCAAAGAACATATGTCTGGATAGTGTTCAAACATAGGGCTTTTGCTCTCAGCAATCTGTCTTCCCAATACTGCATGCACAATAAATGCCCAAAGGTAATTGATTCGTTAAATGGAAGTGGGCAAAGGTTGCTTCAAGCAAAGAATCCTTCTAGTCAGCATTGAAAGAAGATGCTGAATTATATTAAGACGTGAACAAGTCCTTCAGTGAGGGGCTCCCTGAATTTGTCATGGAGCTCTAGATTTTATTGCTTCCTGATGGAGCAGAGAGTCATCTTCTAAAACAATCTCAAGTTCAAAGTTCCTCTTCTAGCCTAAATTAGATGCATTACCACATGCAGCAATACTGCTTCAGATATGGCCAATATTACCCAGCTTCTCTTCTTAAAAAAGTGCATCTCCACATAGAAAGGAGAACTATTTGTGAGTAGCATTTGGAAAAAAAGCATATATAACAATTGTCACAAAAACTCATTGTAATCTAATCACATGAGTAAAGAAGAACGACTAAAGGAAAGAAACGAAAATACCTCCGGAAGCACCCGGAAATAATGAACATCTCCACCGATTATCTGAAAGGGATAGCCATCTTTCCAGAACTTATCACTGTCGATCTCAAATTTCCAACTACTGGACTGATTAAAGTAAATTGCAATTAGACTCAGGTACAGAAGCAACCCAACTGAAATTCAACCATGCAACGATAGGGATTTACAATCAAAGGCAGGTAGTGTCGACGAAAGTGAGATGCACACTGTGAACGAGCAGAATAAACCAAAAACTAAACTACAATCATATTGCAAAACCGCTTTTTCAATCGGTGAACATAATCTAGAAAGGTGGACACGAAGAAGCAGGAACTTGCAGCTTAAGGCAGCTACGATAAGCGAAAGTCCTCTTATACGAAGTTAAACACCACACTTGAAAGCAGAAACTATCAACGTACGCTAGCATCGATGAATTAGAACGAACAGCTACATTACGGTCCGATGACAAGTAAATTACTGCAGCTGACACACTGATCAGCAGCATTTGAAGTCGGCCATTGCCTAGACACAGCAAAGCGACTAGAACGGACAGTTTTAAGTCATTCCAGACGGTTTAAGCATCGAACACGCACGCTAACAAAACACGAACAAATTCAAGTCAGCTCAAAGCAATTGTCGCAGCTCGCGTGCACAAGCAGATCAAGCACGACGGCGACTAAGCCACGATCACATTCGGGAAAAGGAACTACGCAATTCAGGAGCGACGAACTGCGGTTCCTCACCATCGCGGCAGCTCTGGAGGAGGAGGTCGGCGCTGCACTGTGAAAAGGGGAGAGCGTTGCTGGCGGCGGTGCGAGCCGGCATGCCCGTACAAGTGGTCGTTCTGGACAATTACATTTCCCACTGCGACATGGATTTTAATCTCAATTATCCAAGTTCTGCGCCAAATTGGTCATCGGGAATGGGTTCGGGCCCTTCGAATTCCGTCTTTTGGTATCGAATTATGTCTCAATCGAATATCTTCGATGGTTTATTGGAAGAGCACAAAATTTACGAGGTTCAAGATCGCTTTGACATATCAACTTTGCTTATCACTTGCTTTTCCATATTTTTCAAGGAGACAAAGGCAAAGGTATCGGATTTAACTTTCTCTATCGAATATTTCGCCTTTCGTGGTTCAGATCTCGTTCCCAAGTCATTTTTCACATGGCTGAAAGTTGCACATGGAATTGTTCTCCGGATCCAACTTTTTCCAACCACGATAATCTGCTGAATTCCTGGAGGTCCCTAGCTTTTACTCACGCTGGTCTCTCGTTTTGTTTTTTGTTTTTCGTTTTTTTTTTTATTATTATCTCCTTGCTACTTTCGAAAAGTTCTTGGTGCCCTCCAAGTCCCTGTTTTTTTCTTGTTCTTCTTTTTTTTCCCAACGAGTAGAATTTTCTTGTCACCTTTTATTTTAGAAACTCACCTTTTAGCGTTGAATATACCCATGCAAAATTTTATTTCTCTTCATCGCGCAAAGAATTTTTCCATATTTCTATGATAATCAAATGGGAAGTTTACGAGATTTTTGTTACTTCATAAATTGATTTGGGATATTTACCAAAGAAATTTATGAATAAGCGACGTCAACAATGAAATGCAGAAAATTCTGTATTTTCAGAGTACTATTTTTTTCTTATTGATGTGTGTAATCAGTTTGCTTTTCGAGACTTGAAACTTTCCTAGTAAGGCATGACGACGCATCTGATTCATGATTGACTTCGTGGGGAGAGGGCTTAAGCGATTAAGAAAGTGCCAACGGAAGAGATCATTATCTCAATGCAAAAAAAAAAGATTCGAAACATGTTAAATGTCAAATAAAAGTCCGATTTCGAGAAAGAAAGAAGTCGAAGGTAAAAGGGAAAGGAAGGAGAAGAAATTGATGAAATTCTTTCAATTAAGGAAGCCCATTTTGAATTTCTGCTTAAAGGAGAAAACATTATCTCAATCCAAAAGAAGACAAAAAATTAAAATGATCGGAAGCAAGCTAAATGTCAAATAAAAGTCCGATTTCCATAAAGAAAGAAGGAAGAAAGGTAGAAGGAGAAGAAATTGATGAAATTCTTTCGTTGAAGCTTCCGCCTAACCGCTTGAAAATTGAAGTTCGATATGCAATTCCAAAAGAAACCACAAGCGAATCTTTTTCTAACGATTCTGTCTCGCTCCCACCTTGTAGGTTTCACGTGTTTGTTCGAAGGTTCCAGAACCACACTTTCACGTGTTTGTTCACATGCATTATTACGGGGGAGGAAAAAATCCATAAATTGTTGGTCCGACCATGACCTAGCTTTCACGTGTTTGTTCCGCGTTATGCCCGTTTTATAACAGTTTAATATGCCTAAAGACATTTTCTCCATCCGCAGAGCCCTAAAAGTACTAACCCCAAAACTGGCCACCCTTTCGACCACCCATTGTGGCTCTTCTGTTTCTGATAATTCCAAAAAGAACTGTGCAAATAATCAAATAATCAGCAAATGTTCGTGGAATTGAAAATATTTCTCAGCGCTATAGTGCACTGGATTAAATAGAGCCTCTTTCTTTTTCTTTTCATTTTTCTTGTGTTAGTGTGCTTCGGTGGGGTGGGGGATGATAACATGCATTTTAATGACAATAAAACGTGCCTGAGCAGTAATTGTTTCCCTCACTACTCGATCAATGGTGTGCTGCATCTCTGCAATAAATTGCATCCAGATTGTTTTGCACTCCTGGGGCGTGATCAGTGTTTCGGACTAAGGAATATGCAATTAAACAGTGAATGTAAGTGCTCTCAGCAAATTGAAGATCTGCATTAATTGGAACTAGCACAATAAAAGCAAAACTCACATCTTCCCACGTGCTTAAAGTCAAGCGATCTATGCTCCCGTCAGTGGCATGAGGTTTGTTGTCCAACAATCAAACCAACAAAAGTTGTTCGATATGATCCTTCTCACCATCCAAACGAATTGCCGCCATCGCAGACAGCAACCTTAATGACTACAAGCGTCATTGAATCATTTCAGTAAAAGATCCACAAGCAAGCAATAGGAGAAATATGTCATTGAATCATTTCAGTAAAAGATCACAAGCAAGCAATAGGAGAAATATGAAAAATATTTGCCGCATATAAATTTTGCATATTGCCAAACAAGCTTGTCGTGTGATATCCCGAACATCCTCCCCACTCCTCCAGACTCTATCCACATAGTCAACATCATGGCTAAATAGTGTAACAAAACTGGATAGAAAATGAAGCACATAAGGATTTCAAGTACTATTGAATCTAACCGACGAGTAAATCGCAAACTTAAAGATGCCTACCACTCCTTCATTAGCTCAACGACCCTTCAAGATACTTTATTTGCTCTTTTTCATACGATAGACCTTCCATAATCTTTCATAACATCTAACCTTTCTTTCTTCATCTGTTGATCCATCTCATAAAAAGAGAGGGCACTAGAAAACCGACTTATGGCCAACATAGTCTCGAGCGAAAGAAGTGTCCTAATGGCCGACCAGGTTTCACTAGTAGCTCCCTTCAAAAGAGCTTCCACTGGTGCAGACAATACTCCTTCAGTCTTGCCTATAAAAACATGATATAATTCGTGCAAATCCCATCAACCACCATTAAGTAAAAGGGGGAAAAGCCCTCCATCTGTAAAGAGAGGCACAAGACTATGTTGGCCATAAGTCGGTTCTTAGTGCCCTCTCTTCTTATGAGATGGATTAACAGATGAAGGAAGGAAGGCTGGATGTTATGAAAGATTATGGAAGGTCTATCGTACGAAAGAAAGCAAATAAAGTATCTAGAATGGTCATTAAGCTAATAAAGGAGTGGTAGGTATCTTTAAGTTTGTGATTTACTCGTCGGTTAGATTCAATAGTAGCTCCCTTCAAAAGAGCTTCCACTGGTCCAGACAATGCTTCCTTCATGATATAATTCGTGCAGATCCCATGAACCACCATTAAGTAAAAGGGGAAAAGCCCTCCATCCGTAAAGATAGAAGCTCGAGAGAAGAAGAAATCTCTTTGCTCATTATGCTACCTTATGTGCTTTCGTAAGCTCAAAGACCTTGGTATCACGGACCGAACCAACATGGGCATCAACGCGACTCTGCAGCCTCTCCCGTACACTAGACATATCTCATTTGGCTTGTTCAATTACAACATCTGTTCAAAGTATGATATGAAACTTATCCATGCATTCGGTGGTAAAATTCCCCTAATAACAAGTCAAAAGTGAGCATGGCATGAACATACAAATAGTTTCCTAAATGCCTAGAGTGTTATTTACCAACAAGACCATATTTTCACATCAGCCTTTGGTCTCAGACACAAACCTTCATTTCTAACTGATGCAAGTAAAACAACTAATAGGCCACCAAAGGAGTGCAAATGCAAGCACAATCATGGCCTACTTTTTCAGAGCATTGACTTTACAAACATCAGGTTTAAAGTTGCTGTACTTACGCATCGTTCGTCAAATAGGGCCATATAAGACCGAGTACAGTCACAAGCAGCCACTGAAAACTCTTCCCCTCCTTGGACATATTCTGTATGGATGTCTAGGTGAGTTCAAGGAAAGATTTGGCAAGGCTTTGGAAGGAGGAAGAGTTTTCAGTGGCTGCTCGTGACTGTACTCGATCTTATATGGCCCTAATTGACGAACGATGCATAGGTACGGCAACTTGTAACCTGATGTTTGTAAAGTCAATGCTCTGAAAAAGTCATTGTGCTTTGTCTTGTAACTAAGAAACCAAGAAAAGCTTAGTTACAGGACAAAGCAAGGTTTGCCACTGTGCTTTGACTTTACAAACATCAGGTTACAAGTTGCTGTACCTGCGCATCGTTCGTCAAATAGGGCCATATAAGACCGAGTACAGTCACGAGCAGCCACTGAAAACTCTTCCCCTCCTTCCAAAGCTTTACCAAATCTTTCCTTTAACTCACCTAGACATCCATACAGAATATGACCAAGGACTGCTTGGAAAGCTGGTCGTACCAGCTGACGAAACAACAAAACACAATATGCAACATATGATAAGATGTCCTCAACGGTATGCTTACTTCAAATGAAAACATCTGAAAGAAAAATGTGTCAAAAAAGAAAAATATTTGCACATTCCAAGCAGCTTGAAGTGGTAGTCATACAATAGAACCCAAAAAAGTGAAGCACTTTAAGCAAGGAAAACCACCCCCATAACTTCTTTACTCGAAGTGACCATTTTTCAAGCTGCTTCCACCTCTTAGATCTAACATTCCCATCGAAATGCGTAGTCTGTGATTTGTACCTAATAAGGGCCACAAAAATTTATATAGATGAAACGTACTTGTAGTGATAAATAAATTTCTAATCCTGACAAAACATAATCTTCACCCAAAAATAAAACCAGGAAACATCACAAACAGAAGGCCAAATTAAGCTAAGCCATCAGCTACGCAACTGCTACACTGTGACTAGCCATTACTCTCCTACCATCAACTGATCAATCAAACAAGAAGATGATTGCCCAAAAGCAACCATTCAACCAATTGAAATAATACTCAAATTGCGAATGAAGGGGGGCCATTTCAAGCTGGAATGATCAGCTGAACAGAATAGCTATATGTCATCTACACAGGCTAGACCTTAACAGCTATATCTCATCTACTCAAGCTAGAACTCAACAATTAAATAGTAGATATATCAGAGGCAAACTTGTACAATCAGAAAAGCTGAGGCTTCCTTTGTTTGCTCTTTAAAAAAATGCACTTGTTCCAAGAAAAGAAAATGCTCCTACTGCTCACACTTCACGTAAGCCAGCAAAAACTTAGAAATAACATTCTTAAAAGTAAGCCGATTGTGTTGAATAACCTTAATGTAATTGCATTATTTAATGAACATAAAATCCAGTTGCCGCACCACCATCTGTAACTCATCAAATAATAATATTACTCATCTTACCCAGATAAACACGTGTCAAGAATGGAACTCAGTTTCTTTCCAAAATCGGGAATTGCTCCAAACTGCGCAACCTCCTTCATCGAAAGCCAGTCCTAACATGTTAAGAAGGGTTCGCCTGATCTTATATGTGTAAGATAAATTGCATATGCTTGCATTTCAAAATAGCGAAACATGACAAGCAAGTTTCATGTCCAAAGAATCAGATCGATACCTCATTTTCAGTAAGACTGGAATAATGTTCGTCGGCAATTTCTTCACATCGTATGTGAGCAACCATGACCTTAACACGGATAGCATGATGCGTCCATTAGCATTCTCATTATCAGCAATATATCCAGTTGCCCTTCAATTAACACTCACCCGGTGCGCAGGCAAGTCCAAGTCCTTATTCTCCTTAATGACCATCCAAATACGCTGAGCAATAAAACAAAATCCTGAACTAGGAACTGCCCCCCTTCGATCTCCTGCCAGCCCACCAGGTGCGGTACTATCCAAGAACCACCCTCTAAGGACGTCCACCGAAATTCGACCATATGGCAAAAGATTAGTGCGAAGGAAGGGTAAAATCCATTTGGCAACCAATGCTCCAAATTCCATAATACAGAGCACAAGAAGATGAGATGGAAACAAAACACGTCTCAAACTACAATTGATTAAGAATGTGAACAGAAGAGTAGTGAAAATCACCAAACTCAATAAGGGATGACTGACCAAGGATAAGCCCTAGAGAAATCAGAAATAGCAGTCGATGATGAGTGGCATTTCCACAGATATTCCAAAACTCATGCATACGAGGACCGAAGCTTTGTCCTAAACAGTACTCAAGCACAGGATTTATGTGAAAGAAAGGGCGCCCATTGCGGCATTTGAAAATCTTGTCGAGACACAACAACAAAGCCGACATAAAAATTGGGCAAATTATTCAAGGTCCAAACGTGCTTTTAAGGGATGCAAGGTAGGTATACCTCATCTTTAAATCGCTCTTCCTCTTCTTCATAATCAGAAAGAGCAACGACCTCAACCTGGAAAGCAGAAGAGAGTCATTAGGTTGAACTTCATTTCGACGATTAGAGGCAAAAGCATATCATCGAGAGGAACTCATACAAGCATCGGAGCACCTACATTAAAAAAATGACTGACAGGAGTTCCCTTGTGCTGCTCTGACTTAGGAATACTGTCCCATATCTGTAGGAAAATACTAAATGAAACCAGCAACGGTTTTACAAAATCGATTTTCCAAAGGAAATGCAACAACCCTCACCTCCCGCACTTCTTCCCTCAGGGCAGCTTCTAGACATTCCAAAGGAGTCTGGATAAAAAGAAAAACCAGAGAGCATATAAAAAAAAAAAAAACTCAGATGGGCAAAATTTACTGGATGCAACCAAAACGAGCAAATAAAAACCATCACAATCTGAAATGGAAACATGATTAAGTATAGGTACCAACCCTCCTTGTTTTATCCCGTAATACGAATACGAGAGTTGTTTTCCTTGGACAAAACAATCGCATTATGGCCTTCAAGAAGAGTCGCAACTTTATCATTAACTCTAAAAACTAAACATTTAGCTTATGTTAAGGCAAGAGGACAAGAAACACCTGGAATACAGGTTTCAGAAAAGGCTTGCTGGCAGCTTGTGCATGGCC
Organism: Eucalyptus grandis; assembly: GCF_016545825.1. Taxonomy (NCBI): domain Eukaryota; kingdom Viridiplantae; phylum Streptophyta; class Magnoliopsida; order Myrtales; family Myrtaceae; genus Eucalyptus; species Eucalyptus grandis. The sequence continues at coordinate 16,533,283 of NC_052619.1, read as the reverse complement.
AATATAATGACCCCACCTATGAAAAAGATGTTGAAAAGAAGACAAGAAATACCTGGAATACAGTTTTTAGCAGAAACCTGCTCCCAACTTGCTCAAGGCCAACCCAACGACACCATCTATGACAAAGATGCTTAGAATGGGCACTAGGAAAATAGAAAAACAACGACACCATCTATGACCGTTGGTGCAAGGTCGGGCTGGCCGAGCGATGCTCGGTAGAGGTGGATTCTGTAAGAGTTTTTCTAATTGTGGACTACATTAATTGATATTATAATTTCTACCGTTTAACGTTTATCGTTTTACGGGGTTTGGTCTAAGGTGAGATAGAAGATTTCTTAATGAGTCTAATATGGGCGGAAGTGTGGGCCGAGGAGCCGAGCCCGCAGCCCGTAATGAGGGGGACTGGTTGGGCTCTCTCCTCTAACCCAATTCTCACCTATATCCTCACCTAGGAGCGTTCAACGCCACACGTGGGGGCCGCCCATTGACCAGTGATACAGAGGGCAATAGAGGAGAAGGACTTGCGCGTGGAACATTGTGTTTCCGTTTCCGCTTCAAGAACAATGGATTCCAAAACAAGTGTGTCAATTCTTTCTACTTAATCATGCATGTTTTTGTTCTAGTTATGGTGGGGTTTTGCGCAATTTTTAACATGTGGTATCAAAGCCTCCATAATCCTAGCGAACATAATTGAGCATAATTAGCACTAATTAGTATGGATCTTGCCCAATTTGTGATTTTGACTTTTAGTTCAATAAAAAATAAAATTCACACATTTGGCAAAAAATTAGCTTTGGCCCCCCACGCCGCGCGCTTATTTTTATTTTTTAAAAATCTGAAATCGCCACCTGCATTTGAATTTGATCCGATTGAACCTGACCGATGACCCGACCCGTTGACCTAACCCGACCCGGTCAACCAGTCAGACCGGGCGGCTGAACCGGATGGTCGGACTGAACCGGTCGGACCGCCACCGCCAGACCGGTTTTGACCGGCCTTTGACGCCCGCCACAGGCTCCACGCACAACAGACTCCGGCACGTGCGGGGCGTGAGGCTCCGATCTGCGCGTGGCCGGCGGCGATGGACTCGTATGATTATTTTCTACGTCATGGTGTATTTATTTTATATCTTTGATGATTTTATGAATGTGAAAATACATGCAAAGCCCTAAATACGTGCTTTTTTGCGTATTTTTCTTGTATTTTTTTGTGATTTAGAAAATACAGGTCCGGGATATAGGTATGTTATCACATAAACATTATAAAAGTGTGATTCATTAATAAAAATTAAACTTTATTGTATTTTATTAATGAATAAGGCAATGTAATTAGCATGGCATGTGATTTGACTGATATGATGCCCCTATCACTAAAGTTAAATCACATGTATATATGATGTATGTGAGATGTAAATATTATATCCGGGATGAGAGTTTCAAGGGGATTCAATTGAGTTGTGACCGCCAAAGTGGCACACTTGGTTGAGTTTGAGAAATTTCAACTCTCGTATATTGATTGGGATGTCTCCTGGGTCTAATGCATAGTCATACTCCCAAAGGAGGTGATTATGTATTAGTTCATGGAGGTATATATGATAGTGTGGTGGAGGAGTGACCGATCCTAATGGTTCATATACCCAAAGGTGATGAATTCACGAAGATTGGAATATATTCTCATAACCCTTATCATGTGGGGAGTGTACAATTGCTTGTCATGTATTCTGCCCAAAGGTGATTATGTGATTTTTGCATGTAACTCCTGAAGTGTACTTGTGCGTCAAGTTACACAATGCTCACATGATGCTAATTATATATATTGCTTGTCTTTCAGTCACATTTTCCGTAAATGGTAACTCCGTCACCATTGAGGTTCTTGCTGGTTCGAATTTTAAGAGATGGAGAGAGGATTTTCTGTTTGTTATGGAAATGACAGATGTTCATATGGCTCTTACCCTCGATCAGCCGGCCGAGAGTACGCCCTGAAAAGGCTGGTCTCATCCCGTAGACAAAAGCAAATTTTGCTGCATGGGAAAAGAGCAATACGCGTCCTCCATGAAAGATGAGATAAAATCTATGAAACACGAGGTCGTAAACCCCGACAGGCTTCTTCGGCCATCTTTGGCAACGAAGAAGACGAACGGCGAAGAAGAAGCGACAAACGGCGGAGGAGATCTTTTGTTCGATGAGATCCATAAGGATCACTCACGCTGCTCATTGGGTGACGCGATGAATTGCTCCTATTGTTAAGGGTGATAAATTGAGTCTTTCACAAAATTCAGATTTTGAGAAAGCATGTCCTTATGCTAGTGTGCTTGGAAGCATCCGAATGCAAATGTGGCTTTGTGGTCCCCGGCATTCAAAAGCTTCTGATTTATAGATATGCATTTAAAATGCCCACATTTCGCAAATGGGCATTCAAAAGGTTTTTTTTTACTGGGGGGCCCAATGGTTGCAGACCCACTAACTAAAGGCCTACGCCTGTGTTTTTTGAGAAAATGCTGGGATGCTGTTATTTAGTGGGAGCAAAAACACCCCCACCATCTATGACAAAGATGCTTAGAAAGGGCACTAGGAAAATACAAAAACAACGACACCATCTATGACCGACTTGGTGGCGCAAGCTCGCATCGGGGGTGGCCGAGCGATGCTCGGTAGAGGTGGATTCCGGGCCTCCTTCTTCCCGGTCACTCTTCATTTCTACCCCTCTCCTTCCTTCAAGCTCTCTCGCCAAAGGCCCTCTCCCCTCTCTCTCGGCCAAAAATCCCCCCCGCCTCTTTCAGAGTCCTTCTCCGTTCCTTTTCTTCTCTACGCGGGCGCCCGGCCTTCTACCGTGCCAGCTGCCCTTGCTGGCCTAATCCGCCACCACCAACTCCAGCCGATCGTCCCCTGATTCGGCTGTTCCCCCTACTCCCCTCTGCTGTTGCTGCTTTTCTTCCTTTTTGGCAGGCGTGCGTGAAGGATGGCAGGAGGGAGACGACCAGCTCGAGCGCGGGCTAGGCTGAAAGGAAAAAGGGCTGGGCCGGGCCCAGCACGAGGGAAAGAGTAAAAGAAAGAGAGGAAGGCGCCAGCCCAAGGCTTGTCCGAACCCAGCCCGATTGCCCCTCTTTTTTTCTTTTTTCTCTTTTTTTCTTTTTTTTTTTTTTTTTGTAATTAATTTCTTTTGATAAATCTTTAATTTTCATTTTTTTATGACGAACTTTGGAAGAAATTAAGAAAAGACCAATCAATGTGCAGTGCAATAGTGAAAACACAATACCTAAATAATGATGATTTTTTTTGTGACTAATTTCTTACTTTTAATGCTATTAAGTCTTAAGTAAAATGACGAAATTTAAGTGTCAATATGACTTCACTAAAAATTATCACAAGCAATATATCTCGAAAGTCACTAAACATTATCACAGGCAATATATCCCGAAAGTCACTAAACATTATCACAGGCAATATATCCCGAAAGAATGGTAAGTAATTTCCAGTTAAACATGAGAAATCCAATTAAGAAGCAAAAGTATCCATCGAGCAAAAGTAGTGACTAGGTTTCTAAACAAATGGAGTAGCCAAGCTATTCGATAGCGAGATGAGAACTCATCCAGTCACCGGTACTTGAGCCCCGAATATAGAAAAGACAACGTATGAAACGCATGTTTCCTCCAATCTCACATCACTGATGAATTTTTCTAATGCATGGATGTTGAAAGCACCCCTTGCGTCTATGAATTGAGTAAGGGAACATTCAGCAGGGTCATCTGCCCATGAAAAATCGCCACAGCTTTCATAACAAAGAAGATGTGATAACATACTCTCGATTATAGACTAAAAGGGAAATACAATGAAGCGTTAAATTTGACATACTTTCGTGATCGAACCTCTTCCCGAACAGTATATATCAATCATTTATTCAATTTATATGGTCGAATAGATTAAAAGAGAACTAAGGCTACGTTTGATCGTCCAGATTTCTAAACGGAATAGGACTAGATAGGATAGGATAAGAAATCCATGGATTTCTTCATATCCCATCAAATATTTGGTGAACTACGGATTTAAAGTCAGATATCCTCATATCTTATCCAATCTATCGTTTGGTGAACTACGGATTTAAGTTCGGATATTTTAAAAACCATAACATTAGACAAGTACAAATTTGCAGGTTTAATATTTATAAAATCATCCAAAACAATATATATTTTTCAAATTAACAGATTCCCATCGAATTTCATGATTATGCATCGTAATAATCTTTTGTGTTCCTCTGAAATAATTTTTTGGATACCCCTCAAAGTAGTTACTAGTCAAAGAATAGTAGATTACAGTACGAGTTATAAAAGCATTGAAAAGCAATTTTCCTGGAGCCATCTCACATGCGTTTGAATGGCATGAGATTGCATCATCTTACTGAAGATCACGAGTCATCAAAGAACTGAGGAAAAGGTCCGGCATAAAACAGAACATCTTTCATTTGCTCTACGAAGCATCTAACAGGATCAAAGAAAACACAGCCCTATCAAACATTATCAGATGACGACTTGACATCCATGTCATCGCGTGTCCTCATCATAAGCAAAATGACACGAGCATGCACCCAGGTTGAAGCAGGCCTAAACGGTTCACAAGGTAGACTCACGTATAACTATATACGCAACACCAAGTATGTGAGCGAGGGACAACGGTTGGTTTATGGCAACAGGTTGTCAATCGTGTAGAAAACCAATGACCAGATGTAAAATTGAGCGTGAATGCAATGGCGACATCCAAAGAATTGCCCATATTGTGGAAAAAAAGGATAAATTGATAGCTGTGGTCTTATGGCCAATTATAACAATCAAGATGATATGATCGAAGAATAGTCAAGTTACACCATTAAAAAGAAACAATGAATAGCAGCGCAAACTTTTTAGAACTGATAAAATTTATGGATCATATATTTAAAAGAAATTTCCAGTCCTGATCCAACGGCGTTACATGAGATCAACTAACATCACATTGGATAGGCAGCAGCAACTAGCCTTTGCCTAATTGTAACTAGAAAGGAAATCAAATTATCAAGTATCTACTCAACACAGTACCCTGTATTTACCTGAAATAAGGCACACTCCTATGGTTTTCTTTAATAAATAGAACGACTATAATGAGCATTTCTGGTGCCGTTGTGTTTCTACTCAGTTCATTATTCTGCAGTAGTTTTAGTGTCAATTTGCAAAACACTTCCATTAGCACCTTTCTTACCAAAGCTGCTTCCTGCTGCAAGTTCCCAGCATCCTCCTTTTGAGTAACAGCGCTTCCTTTTAAAATCTTCTTCAGCATGGGGCTATCATAGTGGCCCTTCACCATATGAGACTATGGCCTTTTGGGAAGAAACAAATGCCCAAATGTTTTATAACTATCAAAGTGGAAACCGCAACGATCCAAACCGTTATACCCAACCAAAATCATCCTCCGGAGCTCAAACAAAAACCGAAAAGCTTCAATTTTCCCAAGCAATTAGCCACGTTCACCTCAATCAATCCCACCCCCCATAACTGCAAGCAGACAAAAAAAAAAAACAAAAATACGGACACCACACTCCCAATTCCATGAAAAAAAAGAAGTCAAAAACACAACAACAGCAGAATTCACGTATTTCCCCCGCATCCCCACCGTGCCGAAACGGGCCACGACCGCCCGGACCCGGCAGTGCGACAGGGACGATCGGGGCGCCGGCGGCCTCGGCAGCCGGGGTGCATTCGAAGCTAGGAAAACATCGTAGTGGGGGGAATCGATCGAGAGGGAGATCGGTGGCGATCGCCGGTGAACGGGGGGTCTTACCTTGGAGGAAGAAGGCTTTCGTAAAATTTTGATGAGAATCGGAGAACTATTGAGGATAAGGCTTCAACGTCAATACTTTGGAAACAAAGAGTCGTCCGTGGGTGAACAATGGAGAAAGAAAAAAAGCATAGGGTTTTATGTTTCGGATAAAAGAAATCTTATCCGACCTTATCCCACCTTCCCTCTCGAATTTTTTTATCTGATTTATATCTCATCTATATCCGACCTTATCATATCTTAAACAGCTACCAAACACGAAATAGGATAAAATGTTTCCTATCATGGTTTTTATCCGGTAGACCAAACGCAGCCTAAAACATTAAATCAACATATCTTTGTGATAATCTAATGATTATCTATGCAATTAATAGGTACCTATATCGACAACCGGCGACGGAGGAGACTCCATGATGGCAAATCTCGAGCAGTGAATAAGGACGCTCGTCCCTCAATCACAAAGCACCTATTCAATAGAAACCGAAACTCTACAGATCACCGACCAACTTCCAATATCCAACGGATTGCCCCGCGAAATTCGCCTCAAAACAATGGGCAATCAACGATAATCAAGAAGATTCTCAAAGCCTACCAGAATCACCATCAGCCCAGGGGAAGAAACCGAAGGAGTCGTTCCCGAAGAAGTTCCCGGAATCGGAAAACAACGACAACGAAGAAGCACTCAACGGCAATCGAAGGGCGCGGGAGGGATAAGGCGGACTACGATGGAGGAAGGGGAGTCTCCGGACGGAAGGTGAAGGGACTTCTTCGGTGCGAGGGGAAAGCTAGCTAGGGTCGTCAAATGGTTTGCTCTTGAAGTTACGAGATGGGCCCCAAAGTATCTCCTAAGCCCAAAATTCGAAATGGGCCTCGGCGGACCCGGAACCGGCTCTTCGGTTCGTCCCGTGCTGACCTAGAATTTGGGCCTACGTGGATTTTCATTTGGGAATGCCTCTCTTACACGGAGCGACAAAGAAATTATGGGAAGACATATTGAATGGGGCTTCATCATTAGGGCGAGGGGCTTGACGATGAGGGATGTCGGCCGGAGATGGTGGGGCTATGTCGGAAGGGTGTGGTGGCGGCTTGGAAGAAACTAAGCTTCGTTGGTTTTGGAAAGAAGACGGGCAATCAACAATAATCAAGAAGATTCTCAAAGCCTACCGGAATCGCCATCAGCCTAGGGGAAGAAACCGAAGGAGTCGTTGCCGAAGAAGTTCCCGGAATCGGAAGACAACGACGACGAAGAAGCTCTCAACGGCAACCGAAGGGCGCGGGAGGGATAAGGCGGACTACGGTGGAGGAAGGGGAGTCTCCGGACGGAAGGAGAAGGGACTTCTTTGGTGCAAAAGGAAAGCTAGCTAGGGCCGTCAAATGGTTTGCTCTTGAAGTTACGAGATGGGCCCCAAAGTATCTCCCGAGCCCAAAATTCGAAATGGGCCCGGCGGACCCGAAACCAGCTCTTCGGTCCGTCCCGTGCTGACTTGGAATTTGGGCCTGCGTGGATTTTCATTTGGGAATGCCTCTCTCACACGGAGCAACAAAGAAATTATGGGAAGACATATTGAATGGGGCTTCATCATTAGGGCGAGGGGCTTCACGATGAGGGATGTCGGCCGGAGATGGTGGGGCTATGTCGAAAGAGTGTGGTGGTGGCTTGGAAGAAACTAAGCTTCGTTGGTTTTGGGAAGAAGACACGCAATCAATGATAATCAAGAAGATTCTCAAAGCCTACCGGAATCGCCGTCAGCCCAGGGGAAGAAACTGAAGGAGTCGTTGCCGAAGAAGTTCCCGAAATCGGAAGACGATGACGACGAAGAAGCTCTCAACGGCAACCGAAGGGCGTGGTAGGGATAAGGCGGACTACGGTGGAGGAATGGGAGTCTCCGGACGGAAGGAGAAGGGACTTCTTCGGTGCGAGGGGAAAGCTAGCTAGGGCCGTCAAATGGTTTGCTCTTGAAGTTACGTGATGGGCCCCAAAGTATCTCTCGAGCCCAAAATTCGAAATGGGCCCCAGCGGACCCGGAACCGGCTCTTCGGTTCGTCCCTTGCTGACTTGGAATTTGGGCCTGTGTGGATTTTCATTTGAGAATGCCACTCTCACACGGAGCGACAAAGAAATTATGGGAAGACATATTGAATGGGGCTTCATCATTGGGGCGAGGGGCTTCACGATGAGGGATGTCGGCCGGAGATGGTGGGGCTATGTCGGAAGGGTGTGGTGGTGGCTTGGAAGAAACTAAGCTTCGTTGGTTTTGGGAAGAAGATGGGCAATCAACGATAATCAAGAAGATTCTCAAAGCCTACCGAAATCGCCATCAGCCTAGCGGAAGAAATCGAAGGAGTCGTTGCCGAAGAAGTTCCCGGAATCGGAAGACGACGATGACGAAGAAGCTCTCAACGGCAACCGAAGGGCGCAGGAGGGATAAGGTGGACTACGGTGGAGGAAGAGGAGTCTCCGGACGGAAGGAGAAGGACTTCTTCGGTGGGAGGGGAAAGCTAGCTAGGGCCGTCAAATGGTTTGCTCTTGAAGTTACGAGATGGGCCCCAAAGTATCTCCCGAGCCCAAAATTCGAAATGGGCCCCGGCGGACTCGGAACCGGCTCTTCGGTCCGTCCCGTGCTGACCTGGAATTTGGGCTGCGTGGATTTTCATTTGAGAATGCCTCTCTCACACGGAGCGATAAAGAAATTATAGGAAGACATATTGAATGGGGCTTCATCATTGGGGCGAGGGGCTTGACGATGAGGGATGTCGGCCGGAGATGGTGGGGCTATGTCGGAAGGGTGTGGTGGTGGCTTGGAAGAAACTAAGCTTCGTTGGTTTTGGGAAGAAGACGGGCAATCAACGATAATCAAGAAGATTCTCAAAGCCTACCGGAATCGCCATCGGCCTAGGGGAAGAAACCGAAGGAGTCGTTGCCGAAGAAGTTCCCGGAATCGGAAGACGATGATGACGAAGAAGCTCTCAACGGCAACTAAAGGGCGCGAGAGGGATAAGGCGGACTACGGTGGAGGAAGGGGAGTCTCCGGACGGAAGGAGAATGGACTTCTTTGGTGCGACGGGAAAGCTAGTTAGGGCCGTCAAATGGTTTTCTCTTGAAGTTACGAGATGGGCCCCAAAGTATCTCCCGAGCCCAAAATTCGAAATGGGCCCCAGCGGACCCGGAACCGGCTCTTCGGTTCATCCCTTGTGACTAACTTTGGAATTTGGGCCTGCGTGGATTTTCATTTGAGAATGCCTCTCTCACACGGAGCGACAAAGAAATTATGGGAAGACATATTGAATGGGGCTTCATCATTGGGGCGAGGGGCTTGACGATGAGGGATGTCGGCCGGAGATGGTGGGGATTATGTCGGAAGGGTGTGGTGGTGGCTTGGAAGAAACTAAGCTTCGTTGGTTTTGGGAAGAAGACGGGCAATCAACGATAATCAAGAAGATTCTCAAAGCCTACCGGAATCGCCGTCAAGCCCAGGGAAGAAACCGAAGGAGTCGTTGCCGAAGAAGTTCCCGGAATCAGAAGACAATGACGACGAAGAAGCTCTCAACGGCAACCGAAGGGCGCGGGAGGGATAAGGCGGACTACGGTGGAGGAATGGGAGTCTCCGGATGGAAGGAGCATGGACTTCTTCGGTGCGAGGGGAAACCTAGTTAGGGCCGTCAAATGGTTTGCTCTTGAAGTTACGAGATGGGCGCCAAAGTATCTCCCGAGCCCAAAATTCGAAATGGGCCCAGCGGACCAGAACCAGCTCTTCGGTTCGTCCCTTCCTGATCTGGAATTTGGGCTGCATGGATTTTCATTTGAGAATGCCCCTCTCACACGGAGCGACAAAGAAATTATGAGAAGACATATTGAATGGGGCTTCATCATCGGGGCGATGAGCTTGACGATAAGGGATGTCGGCCGGAGATGGTGGGGCTATGTCGGAAGGGTGTGGTGGTGGCTTGGAAGAAACTAAGCTTCGTTGGTTTTGGGAAGAAGACGGGCAATCAATGATAATCAAGAAGATTCTCAAAGCCTACCGGAATCGCCGTCACCCAAGGGAAGAAACCGAAGGAGTCGTTGCCGAAGAAGTTCTCGGAATCGAAAGACGATGACGACGAAGAAGCTCTCAACGGCAACCGAAGGGCGCGGGAGGGATAAGGCGGACTACGGTGGAGGAAGGGGAGTCTCCGGACGGAAGGGGAAGGGACTTCTTCGGTGCGGGGAAAGCTAGCTAGGGCGTCAAATGGTTTGCTCTTGAAGTTACGCGATTGGCCCCAAAGTATCTCCCGAGCCCAAACTTCGAAATGGGCCCCAGCGGACTCGGAACCGGCTCTTCGGTTCGTCCCTTGCTGACCTGGAATTTGGGCCTGCGTGGATTTTCATTTGAGAATGTCTCTCTCACACGGAGCGACAAAGAAATTATGGGAAGACATATTGAATGGGGCTTCATCATTGGGGCGAGGGGCTTGATAATGAGGGATGTCGGCCGGAGATGGTGGGGCTATGTCGGAAGGGTGTGGTGGTGGCTTGGAAGAAACTAAGCTTCGTTGGTTTTGGGAAGAAGACGGGCAATCAACGATAATCAAGAAGATTCTCAAAGCCTACCGGAATCGCCGTCAGCCCAGGGGAAGAAACCGAAGGAGTCGTTGCCGAAGAAGTTCCTGGAATCGGAAGACGATGACGACGAAGAAGCTCTCAACGGCAACCGAAGGGCGTGGGAGGGATAAGGCGGACTACGGTGGAGGAAGGGGAGTCTCCGGATGGAAGGAGAATGGACTTCCTCGGTGCGAGGGGAAAGCTAGCTAGGGCCGTCAAATGGTTTACTCTTGAAGTTACGAGATGGGCCCCAAAGTATCTCCCGAGACTAAAATTCGAAATGGGCCCCAGCGGACCCGGAACCGGCTCTTCGGTTCGTCCCTTGTTGACCTGGAATTTGGGTTTGCGTGGATTTTCATTTGAGAATGCCTCTCTCACACGGAGCGACAAAGAAATTATGGGAAGACATATTGAATGGAACTTCATCATCGGGGCGAGGGGCTTGACGATGAGGGATGTCAGTAGGAGATGGAGGGTTATGTCGGAAGGGTGTGGTGGTGGCTTGGAAGAAACTAAGCTTCGTTGGTTTTGGGAAGAAGACGGGCAATCAACGATAATCAAGAAGATTCTCAAAGCCTACCGGAATCGCCGTCAGCCCAGGGGAAGAAACCGAAGGAGTCGTTGCCGAAGAAGTTCACGGAATCGGAAGACGATGACGACGAAGAAGCTCTCAACGGCAACCGAAGGGCGCGGGAGGGATAAGGCGGACTACGGTGGAGGAAGGGGAGTCTCCGGACGGAAGGAGAAGGGACTTCTTCGGTGCGAGGGGAAAGCTAGCTAGGGCCGTCAAATGGTTTGCTCTTGAAGTTACGAGATGGGCCCCAAAGTATCTCCCGAGCCCAAAATTCGAAATGGGCCCCAGCGGACCCGGAACCGGCTCTTCGGTTCGTCCCTTGCTGACCTGGAATTTGGGTTTGCGTGGATTTTCATTTGAGAATGCCTCTCTCACACGGAGCGACAAAGAAATTATGGGAAGACATATTGAATGGGGCTTCATCATTGGGGCGAGGGGCTTGACGATGAGGGATGTCGGCCGGAGATGGTGGGGCTATGTCGGAAGGGTGTGGTGGTGGCTTGGAAGAAACTAAGCTTCGTTGGTTTTGGGAAGAAGACGGGCAATCAATGATAATCAAGAAGATTCTCAAAATCTACCGGAATCGCCGTTAGCCCAAGGGAAGAAACCGAAGGAGTCGTTGCCGAAGAAGTTCTCGGAATCGGAAGACGATGACGACGAAGAAGCTCTCAACAGCAACCGAAGGATGCGGGAGGGATAAGGCGGACTACGGTGGAGGAAGGGGAGTCTCCGGACGGAAGGAGAAGGGACTTCTTCGATGCGAGGGGAAAGCTAGCTAGGGCCGTCAAATGGTTTGCTCTTGAAGTTACGAGATGGGCCCCAAAGTATCTCCCGAGCCCAAAATTCAAAATGGGCCCCGTGGACCCAGAACCGGCTCTTCGGTCCGTCCCGTGCTGACCTAGAATTTGGGTTTGCGTGAGATTTTCATTTGAGAATGTCTCTCTCTCACACGGAGCGACAAAGAAATTATGGGAAGACATATTGAATGGGGCTTCATCATTGGGGCGAGGGGCTTGACGATGAGGGATGTCGGCCGGAGATGGTGGGGCTATGTCGGAAGGGTGTGGTGGTGGCTTGGAAGAAACTAAGCTTCGTTGGTTTTGGGAAGAAGACGGGCAATCAATGATAATCAAGAAGATTCTCAAAATCTACCGTAATCGCCGTCAGCCCAGGGGATGAAACCGAAGGAGTCGTTGCCGAAGAAGTTCTCGGAATCGGAAGACAATGACGACGAAGAAGCTCTCAACGGCAACCGAATGGCGCGGGAGGGATAAGGCGGACTACGGTGGAGGAAGGGAAGTCCCGGATGGAAGGAGAAGGGACTTCTTCGGTGCGAGGGGAAAGCTAGCTAGGGCCGTCAAATGGTTTGCTCTTGAAGTTACGAGATGGGCCCCAAAGTATCTCCCAAGCCCAAAATTTGAAATGGGCCCTAGCAGACCCGGAACCGGCTCTTCGGTTCGTCCCTTGCTGACCTGGAATTTGGGCCTGCGTGGATTTTCATTTGAGAATGTCTCTCTCACACGGAGCGACAAAGAAATTTTGGGAAGACATATTGAATGGGGCTTCATCATTGGGGCGAGGGGCTTGACGATGAGGGATGTTGGCCGGAGATGGTGGGGCTATGTCGGAAGGGTGTGGTGGTGGCTTGGAAGAAACTAAGCTTCGTTGGTTTTAGGAAGAAGACGGGCTGCAAACAGGCCGGGTGCATGGGGCCTTGTGGGAACCGGCCTCAACAGACCGAGTTTGATCGCCAAGGATCTAGAAATTAGAATATTTCTTTCCTTTCTAGGGGGAAAAATTTAGGAAATTGACACAATTAGTCAAGAAAAAAAAAAGAGAAAACCTTAGCCGAAAACAATCGAGCGAACGCTGTTGCGACCGAGGCAATGTCTCGCATCAGACACCTGAATTTTCCAGGAATCTGTTGAAAACGATTCACGGCCATGCCTCTTTTTTTTTTTTTAAAAAAATTTGGGTCCCACACAAGCTATTGATTACGGGGAGGAAAAATCCCATAAATTTTGGGCAAATGAAGCCTATGGACCTATGACCAAAAAAAAAAAAAAGTGTAACGACCTTCATCTTCATCTTCGGGTAGCTTTCACGTGTTTGTTCACGTGCATATGGGATCGGCATCCTATGTCCGTGTTTCCCTTATAACAATTTAATATGCCCAAAGACATTTTCTCCATCCGCAAAGCCCTAAAAGTACTAACCCCAAAACTGGCCACCCTTTCGACCACCCATTGCGGCTCTCCTCTTCCTGATAATTCCAAAAAGAAGAGAGCAAATAATCAAATAATCAGCAAATGTTCATGGAATTGAAAATATTTCTCAGCGCTCTAGTGCACTGGATTAAATAGAGCCTCTTTCTTTTTCTTTTCATTTTTCTTGTGTTAGTGTGTGCGTTGGGGGTGGGGGATGATAACATGCATTTTAATGACAATAAAACGTGCCTGAGCAGTAATTGTAAAATATGGGTTTTGACCTAGTCAAAAATTAAAAAGAAAAAGGTAGAAGCTTCAGCAGAAAGAGAGAGAGAGGAATCGAGAGTTTTCGGGAGAGGGAAAAGAGAAGAGAGAGAGGAAGAAAAGACAGAAAGAAAAAAAAAAGAAAAAGGAAAAGAAAAAGGAGGAGATAAAAAGGAAAAAAGGGGAGAGAGTTAGACCTGAGCAGGTCTTTAAACTGCTCCACCCTAAATAGGACATCCCACGGTGCCTCCCCCCACAACCCATTTATAGGGAAATGAGGGAGCTAGAACACAGAGAGAAGAAGAAAGAGAGAAAGAAGAAGATAAAAGAAAAAGAGGGGCTTGCGCGTTCTTGTCATGGGAGCCTCACCAAGCCACATTAACTACGTAACGCAATGCTTGGTAAGCACTCGTGCTCCCCCTTCGTTCAATCAGAGTAATTTTGGACCTAGGGCTTGAAATTCGGAATTTTGGGAAAATCGAGCAACGAAGTATGATTTTTGAGTCATTGAGCTAAGTATTTTTGTAGAAATGATAACTTGGGATGTTGTGGAGCTGTGGGATTTTATGGATTGTAATTTGAGCTCACAGTTTGCCCGAAACAAAATTTTGAAGTTTATCGCCCGTGATGAACAGTGCACGACCAGAATTTCAGAGCTATATTTTGTTGATTTTCGGCTTGATTTCGGGTTAGCTAAATTAGGGTTCTTGTAGTATGTTGGATGAGTTTTTCATTGATTATAAGTGCGCTTTTAACGGAGTTTGGTGGAGAAAATTATGGCATGATGAAGTTTCGTGCTCGCACTTCGCGCTAAGGACAACTTTGTTTTGGTTGAGTGATTTATTAGCACGTAAGTGTCTTTTTATCGATGATTTAACATAATTTAGTTGAGTCGTTAGTTGGAGAGTGGCATATTACCTGGTTTTAATATCATTTTCGATTTATTAATAGGAATATGAGTGCGTTGGCTCAATTCAACTTTCCCAGGTGAGTGGTGCTATCTCTTCAAAGAATTTATAAGCTGATGTCTTCAAAACGATAAAGATTTAATATTTTATGAGTTATAAATAAGCATATTTATTGCATAAAAGTTAGATCGGGCATTTACTAAGTTTTGATATTTGAAAATAGTGTGAGAACGTTTTATGAATATATATTATGTTTGATTAACGAAGTTGAGAAATATTGCATGTTTTGAGTTTGTGAAATCATTTCACGAAAAGCTCAACTTTGAGATGATTTATGGAAGGTTATATAGATAATGATTTGTGATAAACTTTTTGAAATGTATTTGATTTGAAATTGATTTATGAGACGGGTTTTGAAATTATTTGAGAATGTTTTATGGAAATATTTTGGTGGATAAGTTGAGTTGCGAAATCTTTTTGTGATATATAAAATGTTTTATGAATTTGGTTTGAGAATTATAGATGGTGTGGTTTGGATTGTTGTGGATGTACAATATCGCTGTGAGCCCAACAAGGGGCTTGTGGGTATGCGCATACTTTTCTAGGATATCCTTGTGAGCTGAGTCACCGGCTAATAATAGATGGAGACATTGCCAAGGGTGAAATCTTGGTCGTCTCGTCACCAGACGTTGTATCGTGATCATGGTTTGATATTGAGCAACGAATTGGTCAATGGAGTTGACCATTAACATGTGATATGAGTTGGGTCGATGGAATGGATCATCGATGTGTAATTTGAGATTAATCGTTGGAATTAACCATTGACGTGTAATTTGAGATTAGTCATTGGAATGGACCATCAACGTGTAATTTCAATTAAATTATCGATGTGTGGTTTGATGAGATTAATCAATGGAATAGACCATTCATACATGTTTTATGAGATTGACCAATGGGTTAGACCATTGGCATTTGCCTATTATTATCTTGAATATTTTTGCTTTGACCATGTTGTGTTAAAGTAAGAAATGTTATATTTTGGCCCTAAAGGTTTGTTAAGTTTCTGGGTTTTGTGTGGTATAAGATTAATAAATAGAATGAACCATTGGCGTGTGAATTAATGAGATTGATCATTGGATTAGACCACTATAAATATAGCTATGTTGAAGCGTATGTAACTTATTCTTTTTACTGTATGTTTGTTATATCCTAAATTTGAGTTAAAAAGTTGTAATTTGGTTTTGTAAATATGCATAGTGGGTGCTCGATTCGCTTAGAAGAGATGCACTACTCATTGAGCCATGGTTGCTCACCCCTCTATTTTCCATTCTTTTTCAGGTTCCTCGACTAACGATGAATAGATCCGAGAGCGATATGGATGTGGGGACTTTTAAGAGTTGGATTTTGGGAGCTTTAAGGCCGCATCTTTGAGTGGAAGGACAGCTGTGTCATCCCCCATTCTTGTTGATTTTGGGGTGTGACAGTAATTCTTCCTTCACTGCTTCGATCAATGGTGTGCTGCGTCTCTGCAATAAATTGCATCCATAGTATTTTGCACTCCTGGGGCATGATCAGTGTTTCGGATGAAGGAATCTGCAATTAAACAATGAGTGTAAGTGCTCTTAGCAAATTGAAGATCTGCATTAATTGGAACCAGCACGATAAAAGTAAAACTCACATCTTCCAACGTGCTTAAAGCCAAGCGATCTATGCTCCCGTTAGTGGCATAAGGTTTGTTGTCCAACAATCGAACCAACAAAAGTTTCAATATTATCTTTCTCACCATCCAAACGAATTGCCGCCATTGCAAACAGCAACCTTAATGACTACAAGCGTCATTGAATAGTTTCTTGTGAAAGATCCACAAGCAAGCAACGGGAGAAACATGAAAAATGTTTGTCACATATAAATTTTGCATACTGCCAAACGAGCTTGTCGTGCGATATCTCAAACATCCTCCCTACTCCTCCAGACTCTATCCACATAGTTAACATCATGGCTAAACAGTGTAGCAAAACTAGATAGAAAATGAAGCATATAAGGATTTCAAGTACTATTAAATCTAACCCACGAGTAAATCACAAACTTAAAGATGCCTACCACTCCTTCATTAGCTCAACGACCCTTCGAGATACTTTATTTGCTCTTTTTCGTATGACAGACCTTCCATAATCTTTCATAACATCCAGCCTTCCTTCCTTCATCTATTGATCCATCTCATAAGAAGAGAGGGCACTAGAGAACCAACTTATGGCCAACATAGTCTTGCGCGAAAGAAGTGTCCTGATGGCCGACCAGGTTTCACTAGTAGCTCACTTAAAAAGAGCTTCCACCGGTCCAAACAATGCTTCCTTCAATCTTGCCTGTAAAAACATGATATAATTCGTGTAGATCCCATCAACCACCATTAAGTAAAAAAGGGAAAAGCCCTCCATCTGTAAAGAGAGGCGCGAGACTATGTTGGTCATAAGTCGATTCTCTAGTGCCCTCTCTTCTTATGAGATGGATCAACAGATGAAGGAAGGAAGGCTGGATGTTATGAAGATTATGGAAGGTCTATCGTACGAAAAAGAGCAAATAAAGTATCTCGAAGGGTCGTTGAGCTAATGAAGGAGTGGTAGGCATCTTTAAGTTTGCGATTTACTCGTCGATTAGATTCAATAGTAGCTCCCTTCAAAAGAGCTTCCACTGGTCCAGACAATGCTTCCTTCAGTCTTGCCTGTAAAAACATGATATAATTCATGTAGATCCCATCAACCACCATTAAATAAAAAGGGGAAAAGCCCTCCATCTGTAAAGAGAGAAGCTCGAGAGAAGAAGAAATCTCTCTGCTCATTATGCTACCTTATGTGCTTTCGTAAGCTAAGAGACCTTGGTATCACGGACTGAACCAACATGGGCATCAATGCGACTCCGCAACCTCTCCTGTACGCTAGACGTATCCCATTTGACTTGTTCAATTACAACATCTGTTCAAAGTATGATACGAAACTTATCCAAGCATTCGGTGGTAAAATTCCCCTAATAACAAGTCAAAAGTGAGCATGGCATGAACACATACAAATAGTTTCCTAAATGCCCAGAGTGTTATTTACCAACAAGACCATATTTTCACATAGCCTCTAGTCTCAAACACAAACCTTCATTTCTAACTGATGCAAGTAAAACAACTAATAGGCCACTAAAGGAGTGCAAATGAAAGCACAACAAGAGTCAAAGAACCAAGAAAAAGCTTAGTTACAAGACAAAGCACAATGACAAACCTTCGTTTGTGGCCAAATTTTTCAAAGCATTGACTTTACAAATATCAGATTACAAGTTGCCATACCTGCGCATCGTTCGTCAAATAAGGCCATATAAGACCAAGTACAGTCACGAGTAGCCACTAAAAACTCTTCCTCTCCTTCCAAAGCCTTGTCAAATCTTTCCTTGAACTCACCTAGACATCCATACAAAATATGACCAAGGACTGCTTGGAAAGCTGGTCATGCCAGTTGACGAAACAACAAAACACAATAAGCAACATATGATAAGATGTCCTCAACGGACAGTCTCTCTGTGTAAGCTTACTTCAAATGAAAACATCCTAACTGAAAGAAAAATGTATCAAAAAGGAAAAATATTTCCACGTTCCAAGCAGCTTGAAGTGGTAGTCATACAATAGAACCCAAAAAAGTGAAGCACTTTAAGCAAGGAAAACCACCCCCATAACTTCTTACTCGAAGTGACCATTTTTCAAGCTGCTTCCGCCTCTTAGATCTGACATTCCCATCGAAATGCGTAGTCTATGATTCGTACCTAATAAGGGCCACAAAAAATTATATAGATGAAACGTACTTGTATTGATAAATAAATTTCTAATCCTAGAACATAATCTTCACCCAAAAATAAAACCAGGAAACATCACAAACAGAAGGTCAAATTAAGCTAGGCAACTGCTACACTGACTAGCCATTAATCTCCTACCATCAAGTAAACTGATCAATCAAACAAGAAGATGATTGCTCAAAAGCAACCATTCAACCAGTTGAAATAATACTCAGATTGCGAATGAAGGGGGGCCATTTCAAGCTGGAATGATTACTTGAACAAAATAGCTATATCTCATCTACACAGGCTAGACCTCAACAGCTATATCTCATCTACTCAGGCTAGAACTCAACAATTATATAGTAGATATATCACTTGTACAACCTAAAATGAAACAATATAAAATTCAAAAAAGCTGAGGCTTCCTTTGTGTTTGCTCTTTAAAAAAATGCACTTGTTCCAAGAAAAGAAAATGCTCCTGCTACTCCCACTTCACGTAAGCCAAGAAAAACTCAGAAACAACATTCTTAAAAGTAAGAACATGGAGCCGATTGTGTTGGATAACCTTAATGTACTTGCATTATTTATTGAACATAAAATCCAGTTGCCGCACCATTATCTGTAACTCATCAAATAATAATATTACTCATCTTACCCAAATAAACACATGTCAAGAATGGAATTTAGTTTCTTTCCGAAACCGGGAATTGCTCCCAACTGCGCAGCCTCCTTCATCGAAAGCTAGTCCTAACATGTTAAGAAGAGTTCGCCTGATCTTAATATGTGTTAGATAAATTGCATATGCTTGCATTTCAAAATAGTGAAACATGACAAGCAAGTTTCATGTCCAGCAAGAACCAGATCGATACCTCATTTTAAGTAAGACTGGAATATTGTTCGTCGGCAATTTCTTCACATCGTATGTGAGCAACCATGACCTTAACACGGATAGCATGATGCATCCATTATCATTCTCATTATCAGCAATATATCCAGTTGCCCTTCAATTAACACTCACCCTGTCCGCAAGCAAGTCCAAGTCCTTATTCTCCTTAATGACCATCCAAATACGCTGAGCACTAAAACAAAATCCTGAACTAGGAACTGCCCCCCTTCGATCTCCTGCCAGCCCACCAGGTGCGGTACTATCCAAGAACCACCCTCTAAGGGCGTCCACCTGTTCGTCCAAGGAAATTCGACCATATGGCAAAAGATTAGTGCAAAGAAAGGGTAAAATTCATTTGGCAACCAATGCTCCAAATTCCATAATACAGAGCACAAGAAGATGAGATGGAAACATAACACGTCTCAAACTACAATTGATTAAGAATGTGAACAGAAGAGTAATGAAAATCACCAAACTCAATAATGGATGACTGACCAATGATAAGCCCCAGAGAAATCAAAAATAGCAGTTGATGATGAGTGGCATTTCCACAGATATTCCGAAACTCATGCATACGAGGACCGAAGCTTTGTCCTAAACAGTACTCAAGCACAGGATTTATGCGAAAGAAAGGGCGCCCACTGCGGCATTTGAAAATCTTGTCGAGACACAACAACAAAGCCGACATAAAAATTGGGCAATCGTATTCAAGGTCCAAACGTGCTTCTATGGGATGCAAGGTAGGTATACCTCATCTTTAAATCGCTCTTCCTCTTCTTCATAATCAGAAAGAGCAACGACCTCAACCTGGAAAGCAGAAAGAGTCATTAGGTTGAACTTCATTTCGACGATTAGAGGCAAAAGCAAATCATCGAGAGGAACTCATACAAGCATCAGAGCACCTACATTAAAAAAATGACTGACAGGAGTTCCCTTGTGCTGCTCTGACTTAGGAATACTGTCCCATATCTGCAGGAAAATACTAAATGAAACCAGCAACGGCTTTACAAAGTCGATTTTCCAAAGTAAATGCAACAACCCTCACCTCCCGCACTTCTTCTCTCAAGGCAGCTTCTAGACATTCGAGAGGAGTCTGGATAAAAAGTAAAACCAGAGAGCATATAAAAAAAAAAAAAAAAAATCAACTCAGATGGGCAAAACTTACCGGATGCAACAGAGATGGCCAAAAAGCACGCAAGGGTACTGTTCATCACCCTCTCTTCCTCTGTTTTCTGACCTGATTCTCGCCGGCTTCCTCTGCTCGATCCGGCCGATCCAGACCTCCGTTTGGCGTGAAATTTGGGGGTTCAGCTCCTCGGGTAAGCCCCTCGTTCCTCACTGAACGGATTCGGGTTTCTTCCTCTCTGGGGCGAGATCTGAGCTGCCCTTCTTCACGAGAAGCGCCCTACTGCTGTGCTGCTCGATCCCTCGAGGTGCGGTTGCTGGAGCGACTCGGGCCTGCTCGTAGTGGTTGGTAGGCGTCCCAACACCCTCAGGTAAGCCTGCTGTGCCTCGGCCCTGCTCTTGATCGACTGCTGGTGCGGCTGTAGTCCCGACCCCGTTGTGCTGCGCCATTCTCCGAACGGCTGCTGGTGCATCACCGGATCTCGAGGGGTTGTGCTACAGCCCTGGACGAGGGTCTTCATCCCTTCTAGTAGGAGCTGGTCAGTCCGTTCAGAACGCCCGGTTAGTCTCTCGCTCTCTTGATGGCTGCTGTGTAGAGGGTTCGGGTTTAGCTGGCTGGGTATTATTGTAGTTATGGCTGCTCCATCTGCTGTGGTTGGTGAGCCGAGTATTGCGGCCCAGTTGAGAGCTGGAACGGAGAAGGCTTCTAGCCCTCTCAATCGAAACAAGGAGGCCCGGTCCTCCTTGCTCACGGGCAAGGTTTCTGCATCAGCGGAGACCTCAAACCGTGGTCCTCCCAAGGATGCAGCCCGTGATAGGCGTTCGAGAGGACGAAGCAGAGTGAGGTCGGCTTCCAAACGGCCCCAGGCCTCGCAAAAGCAAGGGAGGAAAACAGACGCCCCGGCTGTCCGGACGTGGGCAAATGTTGCGAAACTTGCAGGGAAAGGGTATGACCTCACCTTTGTTCCTCCCTCGTTTGAGGATGATATCCCAGTGGTGGATCTCCCTGATGAAGTGTTAGATGCGGTGGATCCCAAATGGCATGAGTATCTGGTTGGGTATTATGTAGGAAGGAGTTTGCCGTTCCAGCTCACGGAGAACACGCTCAAGCTAAGTTGGGGACCGAAGCTTGTTGAGGTTTTCGCCGATGACCAGGGCTTCTTTTTCTTCCGCATCCTTGACCCCGAGTTCCGAAGGAAGATTTTGGAAGATGGTCATATAACGGTTGCAAGGGTTGCGCTCGTTTTGCAACAATGGAAGCCTCTCCTAGAGTTGAAGAGGGAGAAACAAACCACGGTGCCAGTGTGGATTCGCCTGAAGAACCTACCTCTTGACCTCTGGACAGCCCCGGCAATTAGCGCCATTGCGAGCACTGTTGGCAAGCCTTTGTTTGTTGATCAACGCACGGAGCAAACTCAAAGGATCTCTTTCTCAAGAGTTTGCGGGGAGCTTCAAGTTAATCAACCAAGGTTCTCCTCGGCCAAGGTAAGACTAAATGGAGTTGCTCGGTCCATTGCCATCTAGTATGAGTGGAAGCCAGCGGAATGCTTGAAGTGTGGCTCCTTTGGGCACAATTGTGCAGCCTCTTTAGATGGTCGAAAGGCGGGGCAAGGCCACAAGCAGGCTCAGCCCATCCCCTCCCCCTCAGTGGAGGCCCGCCCCCCTGAGACTTCCCCAGTGTTGGTGGTAGATCTGAATGAGGCTGAATTGGAGTGGAAACAAGTCAAGGGAAAGAAGAAGAAATCCCCCCCTCCTAAGGAGATGTGCTTAGACCATCCGGTTAGCTCCGAAGAAGAGGAACCATCCCTCAAGCAGACAGCATCAGCTCTTAAAAGCTTGCCATCAACCTCTACCCGGAGGGCTCGGAGTGGGTTTCGAGCCCTAATCAGGGTGGATGACCCCACCTCGACAATGGAGGAAGACTCCATTAGCCATCTGGATGCGGGCATGGGGAGTGGAGCGGAGTTGAATGAGACTGTTGAGATAGCTAGTACGAGTACCTAGAGGGGGGGTGAATAGGTATACACAAAAAATTTCTCGATGTTTGCACGATACTTAAACAATTAGAGACTTTGCAACAGTTGAAAATTCAATTGCAAGACTGAGTAAGGGAAAGAGAGAATTGAACACTCGTTTATAGTGGTTCGGCTTGATTCAAGCCTACGTCCACTCTTCGCAGCGACAGCCGATTGGCTGGATTCCACTATGATCAAAGAGTTGTTACGGTGTTGATCTTCCTTGATTTCTAGGTGTAGATGATCTACCACACTTGCTCAAGGCGTCACCAAGTATAAACACTCTCGTATACAATTTCGCTCGGTCTCAACTAACAATCAAAGGATCTTCGACTCGGAATTTTTCTATCGATCACACACTTAAAACAACTAGAACGTCTTCCTTTTATACTCCTTCATGCCATCATAGCCGTTGGCACTTACCAAAGGAATTCCTCCAATCTACCCGTTGACGGAATCAATCAAGAAGATCATCCGAGCTATATAAGGAATCGATGATAGCCCATCAATCTGTTCGCCCATACAATCGGGATCTCGGTTTCAAGAATAGAATAATCCAAGATTATTTCGTCGACCATCGGATCTTCAATCGTTCTTAGATAAGATATAAAGAATCCGAAATGATTATCCAACCAAAGAATCTATCCCGAGAGGATAGGATCAAATCCTCAATCATAAACCTCGACTTTGGATTTCCTTCAACACCGGATTAGAAAGACCGTCGGTGAGAATAACTTTGAGTCTTGAGTCTTGAGTCTTGAGTCTTGAGATAACAGAGTCTTGAGACTATAAAATCTTGAGACTTTAACTATCGATATCCAGACTTAGACGATAGAAATGTTTTGTCGGCTTCAAAATATTTGGAAAGATTTCTCCAACAATCTCCCCCTTTTTGATGGTGACAAAACTTTCTTGAAGATTTGAACAACTTTGACCTGCAAAAACATTTCTCAAGCAATATGGCTAACTCATAAAGATTAATAAACAACCGGACTCGCATCCACAACAAATTGGTTAGTCTTTCATGAGTAATACCATGTAACAATACTTGATATAAATGCAACAAGTCAAGCATCAAAATCCACAACCAATTCAGTCTAACACTCAAGTTCAAGTTCTCAAGTCATACTCAAAAATAAACATAACCACAAAAAGTCAAATAAATAATGTTTGTTCAAATTGGTTCTCCCCTTTTTGTCATCATTAAAAAGAGGGTGAGAAAGGAGTCATGTCTGCTTGGGAATGCGCACGATCGGAAATCCCCAATGGTGGACTACTCCTTCGAGCTTCTTGGATCTTCTCGCAGATGAGCTACCTCTTCTCTCTTGGCATTGGCTTGAAGTTGTAGAGAGAGGTCTTTGTATTTTTCTTCAGAGAGATCGAAGATGCTTGTCCAAAGCATGCTTCAAGACTTGGATTTCACAATCCAGAATATATATCTGGTTACGCATTTTAAGAATATTCATGATACTACGAAGATCTGAGAATCATCCGTGTGTACGGCATTGGCTTTCTCGGATGGTGTGTGTGCGAACGATGGCGCTTCGAACGGTCTTGCAGATTTGGAATCGTCGTATCATCTTCTTCAGGCAATTGAGAGACCGAGCTTCTTCCGGGTCTTGGAGATTTTCTTTGATCTTGCGGCATGAGGTGGAGACCTCTCTTGCTCGCTAACTCCCCCGTCTCTAGGACATCGAAAGGGGAAGAGTGATGATCAATCTCTTGATTTCCCTTCTCTCCAGTTCGCCAGACCGATCTTTTACTTCTTCTTTTCTTCCTCAACTTCTTTCTCCTTCTCTCTCTGTTCTTCTTCTTCTCGCGCTGAAGTTCTGTCGAATAAGACACAGAACGTCTTGTTCTTGTCAGTGCTGGAATAGTGGGATCTTCATCATCTTCATCTTCATCCTCATCCTCCAGGATAAGAATTCTTTTCCTCTTTTTCGAAGAAGCACTAAATGCCTTCTTTCCTTTTCCTTTGAAACGGGACCGGGAGATTTCACTTTGAATTTCTCCATTGCCTTAGAAAGTTCTTGCGACGCATCTTCATTAACATTTTCAACCCTACCACCATCTTATCACACGGTCGAACACAAAAGTATGTGGCGGTTCAATATTCAGATGTCGAAGATCTTGGTCACTGCACCAGGATAAGGCAATTGTCCTTTGTCTTTTGACACGGTTACGTACATATGGAAAAGAATAGTGTGCGGGGAGAGAGAACTTCCGTCCCGAGTTGATCGCATACATCAACTTTGCTTCGAAAGAGACACGAAGTCTTTGAAGTAGACTTAGGTCTTAGACAATTGATCACAATCTTGTGAAGCACAATGTTGATAGCGTTCATTCGGAATAGATAATTTTCTTATCTACATCCCTATCTTTGACAAGATCCGAGTAGTTCGAAAGCAGGTGAGACTTTAATTGGGAGATAGCGTCCCCGTTCAACTCCAACTATGTCGCCAACATATTCACATCTACCACATAGACTTTGTCTCGAACACCGAATGAAATTCTATTCGCATCCAAAAGCTAAGATTTGAATAGAAATAAGCAGTCAGATGATCATACCCGTCTGCAGAGTCAGAGCAGAAAGTCTCAAGTTGAAGCAAATTCAACTTCTCTCTTAGGTTCAAGTTGATGGAATCCAGGAAGTCAAAATCGACACTTCTAGGGTTGATTACCCTTCTTTTCAACAGACTTTGTAATACACTTTTTCTTGATCCTTGGATTTAAACAAATCCATCCGATTTCCTTTCGCCTTTGCCGCCACACCCATTCTAGGTTCAAATTCAAGGAACATTTTGTCATCATCATTCGCGTCAATCGATTTTTGTCCGGCATACGAGGATCTCTTGGAATGTTCGCAAGAGCTTCCTCTGCTTTTCCTTTTGGGGCAATTCCCATTCCTCCATTTTCTTCGAAAAAAGATACTCATTCCCATAATT
Organism: Eucalyptus grandis; assembly: GCF_016545825.1. NCBI lineage: Eukaryota > Viridiplantae > Streptophyta > Magnoliopsida > Myrtales > Myrtaceae > Eucalyptus > Eucalyptus grandis. The sequence continues at coordinate 16,508,166 of NC_052619.1, read as the reverse complement.
TTTGTCCTTAAGGAAGTCATCTATGTAGTTCAATGGAGTACTGTGCTTTTCAATGCACAATAAAGTTTATACAAAAGGAAGGCTTTTGAACTCTTACTGGGGTCGGCATCCTCGATTATCTCTTCTTCCAGATTATGACTTTCACTTTGTGGGGGGGGAGATGCTGAATGACGTGGAGGAGAGCGAATCGGACTTTGTCGGCTGCCGGATAAGTCTTCTTCCTCGGTGAGATCGAAATGAGTCGGTCCCTTCTTCATTCTTTGTGGTCCCCCGTTCGCGATTCTTGATGATTTCCTTGAAGACGACATCTTTCTTTGTCTATTGGAGGATTCCTTCACTTGCTTTCCCAAGAAAAATGACCACTTTCTCGACGATGAACAAAGAGTAGAAACAAAAGATATAGAGAAGAGTGCTTTTAGGGTTTTGAAGATTTGGGAAAACTGTATATATAACTTAGTTTTTGAAAAGGGAAGTTCAATCGGTGCAATGGAAAGTGAACGATTACTTCTTTTCAAAATCTATAATCACAAAATTATTAAACAAAAGATCGTACCTTTTCGACTAAATGACAATTAGTACCTTTTAGAAGAAATACAACTTACGTCTTTATCCACGAATGTCCGAGTCTCGGGACTTAGAGTCTAAGAGATCGAGTCTTTAGAGTTGGTGAGTCTCTAGACTTTAACTTCTTCAAGCTTCAAAATGTTGAGTCTTGAGCGGATAAAGTCAAACCGATTCTTCTCCAAAGGCTTTGTGAATATGTCGCTAGTTGACTTTTTGAATCAACAAATTGAATCGAGATTTCTCCATTTTGAATATGATCTCTAATAAAGTGATGTCGAATCTCAATATGCTTTGCTCTTGAATGAAGGATTGGATTTTGGTGAGATTTATAGCACCGGTGTTGTCACATCTCGATTTCGTGTGCATGAGTCTTCAATGCCAAAGTCTTGTAGCTGTTGTTTTATCCATAGAATTTGCGAACAGCAGCTTCCAAGAGCTACATACTCTGCTTCGTTGTTGAAAGAGCTACGTTGCTTTGTTTCCTCGAAAACCAAGACACCGTTCGTTTCCAAGTAGTTGACAAGTTCCGTAAGTGCTCTTTCTATCGATTCGCAACCGGCCAGATCTCGCATCCGAGTATCCTAGAAGATTAAAGTCTCCCTTCTTTGGATACCAAAGACCGATGCTTGAAGATGAAGCAACGTATTTGATAATTCGTTTCACGGCACTGAGATGTGATTCTCTAGGATCTGATTGAAACCTAGCACAGATACAAACACTTTTGACAAGATCATTCGCATATTTTTCTTGATGGATGAAAGTTCCTTCCTTCATTTGTTTCACTTGGAGTCCAAGAAAGAATGTTAATTCTCCCATCATACTCATTTCAAATTCATCCCGCATAGACTTAGAAAATTTCTTGCAAAGACTTTCATTAGAAGATCCAAAATAATGTCATCAACATATATTTGAACAAGTAAAAAGTTTTTGTTTTCCTTTTTGATAAACAAAGTAGTATCTACTTTACCTTTGACAAAACCATTTTGTAATAAAAACTTACTTAATCTGGCTGTCGTACCAAGCTCGAGGTGCTTGCTTTAGACCATACAGAGCCTTTTCACTGGCCCAAGACCGAGTCCGGCTTCTTTGGGTCTTCAAATCCAGGCGGTTGTTCCACATAAACTTCCTCATGGATAAATCCATTTAGGAAAGCACTTTTGACGTCCATTTGGAATAACCTGAAATTTTTGTAACAAGCAAACGCAAGTAATAGACGAATAGCTTCTAACCTTGCAACGGGTGCGTAAGTCTCGTCATAGTCTATTCCTTCTTCTTGCGTATACCCTTTGGCCACGAGCCTTGCTTTGTTTAATACGACTTTTCCTTTTTCGTTCATTTTGTTCCCGAATACCCATTTGGTTCCAATAATGTTTTACCTTTTGGTTTAGATGTCAATTCCCGGACATCATTGATGTTGAACCTGTCTAAGCTCTTCTTGCATAGCTTCGATCCAGCCTTTCATCGATAAAGCTTCTTCTATGCTTTTTGGTTCAATTTCGAGATGAGAGCCACAAAGACTAGATTCTTCATGCCTTTTTGATCTGGGTGCGGATTCCTTCATTAAGTTCGCCAATAATAAGATCTTTGGGATGACTGGATTTGTGTTTCCAAGTTACAAAGTTGATGATCTCTTTCTTTATTTGATTCTCCATGATCGTCTTGATGATGGACTTCGTAATCCGAGATGCTTCTTGAGATGTAGACATTTGAAGATCTAGAGCGGATTCGGTCTCATCGTACCGAGTCCTGGCGGATTCATCTTGCACCGAGTCTTGGAATTTGACATTCATTGATTCTTCCACAGATGGCTTTTTTTGTTGTAGACTCGTAGGCTTTGCTTGATGTAGAATATCCAAGGAAGATGCCTTCATCGATCTTTCTTCAAACTTACCAACTCGATCATTTGCATTTTTCAAAATAAAGCATTTGCAACCGAACACATGAAAGTATGAAACAATAGGCTTCTTACCTTTGAACAATTCATAGGGGTTTTATCAAGAATAGGTCTTAAAAAGACTCTATTTATAATATAGCAAGCAGTTGAAACGACTTCAGCCCAAAATCGTGAAGAAATTTTACTTTCAATTAAAAGTGTTCTAGCCATTTCTTGAAGAGATCTATTCTTTCTTTCCACAACTCCATTTTGCTGGAGTATACGGAGAGGAGAACATGTGATTAACACCAGATTTATCACGAATCTCGTAAAATCTTGATTTTCAAATTCACTTCCATGATCTGTTCTTATACTAGAAATAGCACATCCTTTTTCATTTTGAACCTTTTTAGCAAACTTTTCAAAGTACGAAAAGGTTTCGATTTGTTTGCTGGAAAATATACCTGTGTAAAACGAGAGTAATCATCTACAATTACTAGACAATATTTCTTACCTCCAATGCTCTGGGTTCTTGTTGGTCCGAAGAGATCCATATGAAGCAACTGTATTACATGATTAGTAGATACATGATTTATTTGTTTAAATGAATTTCTTACCTCGCTTTCCCGAGAATGCATGGAGTACATAAGTCGACTTTTGGTATGGCGTTTAGGTAGACCTCTAACAAGCTGCTTTGAAGAGATTTTGGCTAATTGCTTCTTGTTGATATGGCCAAGCTTTCTATGCCATAGAATTGCTTCATCTTGAATTGAAATTAAGCATTGTTCTTCATTTGGCTTTACATCAAGGAGGTAGATGTTTCCATGCCTTCGACCCATGAAAGGGCGAGTCGAATCTTTGCTAATTCGTAACAAATGCCTTCTTGAAAGAAGATCTTGTAACCAAAAGTATCACACAATTGGCTAATCTTTGAGTAGATTGTAGTTGAGTCCTTCCACTAGAGAGACATTGCTTATTGTGAGATTTCCAATTTTCGCAATTCGAATCCCACAATACTTCCTTTGCTATTTCCTCCGAATGAAACTTTTCCACCATTCACTTTAATAAGCTTTATGAAACACTCTGAGTCTCCTGTCATGTGTCTTGAACATCCGCTGTCAAGATACCACTTTACCTTCTTTTTGACAGAGACCTCAAATTCACTGTCTGAGTCTGATCCAGAGTCTGAGTCTGATTGCGCCATTAGACACAGGTTGGCATATTCCTCATCACTCTCTTCACACTCTGTATCGCTCCAGGTTTCGGCTTTAAGAGCTTTTCGAAATTTCTCAGCTTTTCCTCTTTTCTTTTTCGAAGAGGACAAGTTGGGTCTCGATGTGTCCCTTCTTTTTACATTCGAAGCAAACTACTTCTTTGTTTGGTTCCTCATCATCAAAGACTTGGTCCGCTGTCTCGAGAACTTTGTTTCTTTGGGATAAACCTTCGCCTTTTCTATTCAGTTTTCTGAATCTTCTTATCATGAGGGCGAGCTCCTCATCATTCATATCATCTTGAGAATCTGCATCATCGAATCATCATTTGATTTCGGTGCAATAGATTTCTTACCTCTTGGATCTTCGTCTTCATTAATTCGTTCCACTTCGTAAGACTCGAAGAGTTCCAATCGCCCGTCTACGAGATAATGGCATGATTCTTTGCGTCTCTCTTATTGAAGTCTTTATATGATTCCAATCCTTGGAGAGTCCACGTAGAAGCTTGTTCACCTTCATGGGATCAGAAATTTTTTGTCCTTGGTTCTCAAGACCATTGACAATATCTCAGAAACGACTAAACATGTCGGGTTATAGATTCTCCTGGTTTCATTTTGAAGGATTCATATTGACCAAGAAGAATGTTAATTCCGGTCTCCTTCACTGACCGTTCCTTCATAAGTGATATGTAACTGTCCCCAGACTTCTTTTCTTTGTGACACAAGAAGATATTCTGTTATATTCGAGTTGGTGACAAAGCACAATATAAAGAATAAATTGCTTTAGCATCAAGTGCTTGTCTCTTGTTTATTTCTTCTTGAGACATTCCGCTGGTTTCAACGGTTTCTTTTCCTCTTTCAAAGTGTTTGATGCAGCAGCAATAGTGATTCCTTTTTCCACTACGTCCCATTCCGGAGGATCCTTTGATCGTAGGAAAGCTTTCATCTTGTTCTTCCAGATGTTGTAATCCTTTCCATCGAAGTAGGAGGTCTGGTATTGCTTTGCCCCTCCATCAGCCGGTGCTAGCATACTAGCCATGGATCTTTTACTCTGAAGTAAAACACTTCAAACAAAGTAAGAACACGAGCTACGATACCAATTGAGATAGCTAGTACGAGTACCTAGAGGGGGGTGAATAGGTATACACAAAAATTTCTCGATGTTTGCACGATACTTAAACAATTAGAGACTTTGCAAAGTTGAAAATTCAATTGCAAGACTGAGTAAGGGAAAGAGAGAATTGAACACTCGTTTATAGTGGTTCGGCTTGATTCAAGCTCTACGTCCACTCTTCGCACCGACAGCCGATTGGCTGGATTCCACTATGATCAAAGAGTTGTTACGGTGTTGATCTTCCTTGATTTCTAGGTGTAGATGATCTACCACACTTGCTCAAGGCGTCACCAAGTATAAACACTCTCGTATACAATTTCGCTCGGTCTCAACTAACAATCAAAGGATCTTCGACTCTGGAATTTTTCTATCGATCACACACTTAAAACAACTAGAACGTCTTCCTTTATACTCCTTCATGCCATCATAGCCGTTGGCACTTACCAAAGGAATTCCTCCAATCTACCCGTTGGACGGAATCAATCAAGAAGATCATCCGAGCTATATAAGGAATTCGATGATAGCCCATCAATCCCGTTCGCCCATACAATCGGGATCTCGGTTTCCAAGAATAGAATAATCCAAGATTATTTCGTCGACCATCGGATCTTCAATCGTTCTTAGATAAGATATAAAGAATCCGAAATGATTATCCAACCAAAGAATCTATCCTGAGGATAGGATCAAATCCTCAATCATAAACCTCGACTTTGGATTTCCTTCAACACCGGATTAGAAAGACGTCAAGGTGAGAATAACTTTGAGTCTTGAGTCTTGAGTCTTGAGTCTTGAGATAACAGTCTTGAGACTATAAAATCTTGAGACTTTAACTATCGATATCCAGACTTAGACTGATAGAAATGTTTTGTCAGCTTCAAAATATTCTGGAAAGATTTCTCCAACAACTGTCAACCACCTAGATAGCTCAGATGATGATCTTCTCTCGCCTTGTCTATCGCCGAAGGCTCCTCCATGTTTATCGCCGAAGGCTCCTCCAACTAGAAGAAGCAAGGAGACTACCCAGGACAAGCCCCTGCCGCTCTCCCCAGACCCACCTCCTCCATCGGCTCGAGCGGCTCCCCCTCCGAGCCGTCGCAAGCCACCGAGAAGGAGGTAACCCTTCCTCTTTTCCTCTTTTGTACATATGTATATAGGATGCTGGAATATTAGGGGCATGGTTGAACCGACTAGGCAAGCGGAGATTCGTAATTTTATTATTTCGAACCACTTGTGCTGTATTGGTTTGGTGGAAACTAAGGTGCCACAAGATCGCTTTAACTCCATATCCGAAGGTCTATTGAGGGATTGGTGTTGGATTGCAAACTATGATTTCTTCCCCAGGGGTAGAATTTGGGTCGGTTGGGACCCCGTGAGAGTTAAGTTTGAAGCCTTCTCACTTACCAAGCAGGCGATTCATGGGAATCTTGAGAGCTTGGACTCGGGGTGGCTTGTTTGTGTTTCTTTTATTTATGGAGATCACTCTTTTCGCCGAGGAGACCGCTGTGGGAGGATATCATTCTGAAAAGCACCCATCTCCGGGACACTCCTTGGCTTGTCTTGGGGGATTTCAACGCTATTAAGGATCCATCGAACCGTGTCGGTGGCTCCGAAGATTGGCTCCCTTGCTTTGATGAGTTTGGATAGTGCTTGGAGCAAGCCGAGCTGGAAGACTTGAGGTTCGTTGGTTTTAGATACACTTGGACTACATCTTCAAGGCCTTCTAGGAAAGCAAGAAAGATTGACAGGATTCTAGTGAACGCCAAGTGGAGCTCGGATCTCTCTTACTCGGAAGCCTCCTTCCTTGCTCCGGGAATCTCGGATCACTCGCCTATGGTGGTGAAGGTGCTTAATCCGACTCATCAGAGGAAGCCCTTCAAGTTCTTCGACTTCTGGATGAAGCACCCGGAGTTCAATGAGATTGTCTCGCAAGTGTGGGATGCGCCGAGGAGTGGTGTTCCTATGTATAGGCTTGTGTCTAAGCTCAAGGCTCTTAAATGTCGGCTCAAGCAGTTCAATAGAGATTCCTTCTCTAATATCTCTGCCAGAACTCTTGATGTGCGAAAGATGATGGAGGCCACTCAAGCAGGATTACAGCTAAATTCCTTTTTCGCGACCTTGCGGAGGTGGAAAAGAACCAAAGGTGTATCTTTGCGAGTTGCGCTCCTCGGAGGAGTCATTCTTCAGGCAGAAGTCCAGGATCAGATGGCTCAGGAAGGGAGACCGAAATACCAATTTCTTCCACTAATATGTCAACAAAAGACAGTTGAGGAACAGAGTCCTTTCCGTCCTCGACTCTTCGGGGAACCTAGTGACGGAGCCACGGCTGGTGCAATGGCGATTTGTAGATTTCTTTGAGGACCTCTTGGCGCCGCAAGGGGAGATTGTTAGACCTTTGTTAGAGGACTTGAGAGAGTTCATCCACCATCCACTCTCGCTTGAACAGGCTGCGCTTTTTGCTCGGCCAGTTACAGAGTTGGAGATCCGGGACACTATCTTCTCCTTGCCTAAGGGAAAGGCTCCTGGGCCGGATGGCTTCACAGCGGAGTTCTTCAAACAAAACTGGGACAAGGTTGGTCCTTTAGTAACGGCAAAGTGTTGGATTTCTTCACCTCCGGTAAACTCTTGAGGGAGATTAACAATACCATCTTGGTAATGGTTCCTAAAGTGCTCAACGTCATTTCTGTGGAGGATTATAGGCCTATCGCCTGCTGCAACACTATCTACAAGTGTATTACAAAGGTGCTAGCTAATCGGGTGGCCCTAGCTTTGAAAAGCACAATAGGCCCCTTTCAGACTGCTTTTGTAAATGGTAGGCGGATCAGGGACAATATATTGCTGGCTCAGGAGCTATTCTCTAGCTTCCACCTTGAGCCCTATCTCCCTAAATGTGCGATAAAAGTGGACTTCTGGAAAGCCTATGATACTGTGGATTGGGACTTCCTTGAAAGTGTGTTGCTGGCCTTTGGCTTCCCTCGCCCGTGACTAGACTTATTATGACTTGTGTACGCACTCCTAAATTCTCAATTGCTTTGAATGGAGAGCTCCACGGGTTTTTTGCGAGCGATCGAGGTCTTCGCCAAGGTGATCCCATCTCTCCTTACCTCTTCACTATGGTCATGGAAGTGCTTTCAGGGATCATTCTTAAGTACTCTTCAAGGCCCCGATTTCAAGTTCTTCCGGAGGTGCAAGGCAAAGTGGGTCTTTCACATCTCTTTTTGCGGACGATGTCTTCCTTTTTTTGTGAGGCGAATCTTCTGGCGACTCTCCTTAAGGAAGGTCTTAATATCTTTTCCTCTTGGAGTGGCCTTTGTCCTAACCCGTGCAAGAGTGAAATTTTTTTGGCGGGTGGCAATCCCTCCTTAAGGAATAATATTCTCTTGGAGTTGGGCTTTCGCGAAGGAAGCTTGCCAGTTCGGTACTTGGGGGTTCCCATTATCACTTCGAGGATCAACAAAGCAGATTGTTGTACCCTGGTCAATCGTATCACTGCAAGGGTTCAGTCTTGGACCCACCGTTTCTTCTCTATTGCTGGTCGGATTCAGCTTATCAGGTCAGTTCTTCATGCTATACAAGCCTACTGGGCTAGTGTTTTTTTTTTACCTATAGCTGTGATGGAACAGATAGAGAAAATATTTAGACAATTCCTATGGAAAGGTCCGGACCTAGGCAGGGGTGGTGCTAAGGTAGCCTGGGATGAAGTTTGCCTTCCAAAGGATTAAGGAGGGCTAGGTATTAGGAGGCTCCAAGATTGTAATAAAGCTGCCATGCTAAAGCATATTTGGCTTTTGTTCTCTGACAAGGAAGCGCTGTGGTGTAGATGGGTCCATTCCACCTTCTTAAAAAATAAGAACTTTTGGGTTGCTAGGAAGCCAACATCCGGATCCCGGGCCCGGAAGAGCTTGTTGATCCTAAGAAGGGATTTCGTGGATGGCCTTCTACCGGAAAATTGGCGATGGACAAACAACCCTCTCGTGGTTTGACAATTGGCACCCTAGAGGGCCCTTGAACCCGATCTTCTCGAGATTCTCTTATCTACAGCTCAGGGCTCTCTAGACAAGCTTGTGTTGCTGACCTCTTCTCAGATACTGGCCAAGCTCTCAGGTTGGTGTTGGAAACGTGGGGTCATCCTCTTCCGATCCTGACGAGTGTCCCGAATCGTTGCTGTTGGCGAGAAAGCTCTTCGGGACAGTTCACTATGGCATCGGCGTGGAACTTCATCAGGAAGAAGAGGACGCGAGTCCATTGGTACTCTTTCATATGGGACAACGCCATAGTGCCTCGATATCAGCTCAATCTTTGGCTCATGGTCAAACGTAGGCTTCCAACCCAGGATCTCCTTCTGTCCTATGGTATAATTGGAAGTGCTACCTATGCGTTTTGCAAGAATATTCCTTACTCTCTTGACCACCTGTTTTTTGACTGCTGTATCACGGCTAGTGTTGCTTTCTTTTGGGCTTCCAGATGCAATTTACCCTGGCGTAACAGAGCTTGTGGGGAGAACTTCCGATGGGCAGCTACCTATTTGATGGGAAAAGATTTCTATAAGTGCATAGCCCGTTTTTCCTTTGGCGCGCTTTGTCATATCATTTGGAAAAATAGGAATAACATCATCTTTAGAGACCAGCCTCTCTCGGTTCCGGCCATGAAGAACCACCTCTTCAAAGTGGTCCGAGACAAGGCTATCACCTTCAGGAACGTCGAAGACAATTTCAGAAACAGAAGGCTGCAGAGAAGTTGGAGCCTAGACCCAATTATTTTCACTGGGGACCCGTAGGTGGCCTCCTCCTTGGCCTCCTCCTTGCTTTTGTCTCTGTTTGGTCGCCGGTTGACCTAGCTGTGCTTAGTTTGGCCTTGTTGTTGTAGTTGTTGCGTCGTCTTTACGGCTTTTGCATCTCGTCACCCTTCCACTTCTTTTGTTCCTACATTTGGAGTGCAAGTTCCTGGTGACGAGATCTTTTGTACATTTGGCCATTCCTTAATATATTTCTTACCTTTACCAAAAAAAAAAAAAAAAAAAAAAAAAAACTTACCGGATGCAACCAAAACAAGCAAATAAAAACCATCATAATCCGAAATGGAAACATTACTAATAGGCTAATAGCTACTAGCTAGGGCCCTCAAATGGTTTGCTCTTGAAGTTACGAGATGGGCCCAAAGTATCTCCTGAGCCCAAAATTCGAAATGGGCCCCGGCGGACCGGAACCAGCTCTTCGTCCGTGTCGTGCTGACCTGGAATTTGGGCCTGCGTGGATTTTCATTTGGGAATGCCTCTCTCGCACGAAGTGACAAAGAAATTATGGGAAGACATATTGAATGGGGCTTCATCATTGGGGCGAGGGGCTTGACGACGAGGGATGTCGGCCGGAGATGGTGGGGCTATGTCGGAAGGGTGTGGTGGTGGCTTGGAAGAAACTAAGCTTCGTTGGTTTTGGGAAAAGACGGGTTGCAAACGGGCCGAGCGCACCGGGCCCAATGGGAACCGGCCTCAACAGATCGAGTTCGATCGCCAAGGATCTAGAAATTCGGATATTTCTTTACTTTCTTGGGGGGAAGCTTAGGAAATTGACACAATTAGTCAAGGAAAAAAAAAATTAGCAGGAATTGGGGGTAAGGGAGGAAGCTCAACCTCTTCAAACAATAGAGCGTGCAGGCAGGACGCCAGGTTTCCGAACTACCACTGCTAGTCCCTTATGGTCTTCGGACTTATGGATCCAGCACTACGTGCAATTAATGTCTGAATTACTCGACTTTGTTATATAATAATTTAAATCAATAATGCTTTTTCTTTCATCTACATAGGAAGAGTATAGTGCATGTGTGCGGTGAAATTTGATAGCATTTAGACAGTAAAGAGGTAAGGCAAGAAGCTTGCACGCGTCGATACGATGGAGCATATATAATACATAGTAGATTTTTTTGTTCTTATATATGTCGTAAGTATCCTATTCATTGATCACTAGAATGTACAATATTGCATTTTATAGCTTCGATATCGTGCAATATCGGCGCATTCGTGGCTCCATTTCCGCGTGATTTTTTCCAACATATGCACATACTAAATAGGCCTATGTAAATGTTGCGAAAAATAGGTGATCAAACAAATAGTAAATGAAACAAGAAAAATAAATCAAATATTGAATTACATGGTTCGATTGATGTGATCAAGGCAATACAATGAAAATTATAAGCATACTCGAATCTTTTAAACACTTTCAATATTTTTCAGCCCCCAATTATACCGTAAATTTTTTTTGCAGTATTTTACCCTCATGATTTCTTGCAAAATACTCTATCTATCTCACAAAGGGATTTAGATGTCTTATCACAAAATATATTGGCATTAAAACACTCGCATACTCTTCATGACGTAATTCACAAAATCGCTGCACAGTTGATTGTTACGACAAAAATTCCTCTGCCCACTAATGGGCAAAAGCCATATAATTAATATTAGGATTCAAAATAATAAGTAAAAAAAAGCCTTTTAGTTGACTTAGATTAGGAATTCAACTTCAACATGAATTTCTTGCTTGCTCAATCATCAAACAAGTTCTATAGGATAATTGTCTAAGATGTTCTAAATATATTGACAGATGCTAATTTAGTTGTAAACCTTTGAATTTGACCAATTTAGTTGTAAACTTTTTTATCGATTGGCCAATATATTCCTTCTAGCCAATTTTGATAGAAAAATCATTGACTTTGACACTAGTCATCATACATGGCACAGCCGCCATTGACGTGAACAATATTTACAATTTTTTAAAATTGAATTGTAACATATTTTTTATTTTCTTTTGCTTTTTCATTGTCACCAACAAAGGTCCACTAGAGGAGAGACTACAAGCCCTTGTCAACTGTGGGCTAGGGCGGTCAGCATTCATATTAGTGTAGGATCTACTCCTTCAAGAATTTGTGACTCACAACAAATTGTTATTTTCAAAGTAGTCAAAAAGCCGCTATGCTAGCAAAGCCCAAAAAGCCAACAATGATGATGAAAATTCCATCAACTCTTTTTGCCCTTCAGTGTAGGTCTTAAATCTTTTCTTTGCGACGAACGGATCAAGTCAAACTAAGCCTAGATCGATGTTAGCTCTCGGCTAAATGGATCTGAAGGAGTACTCGAGACACTCAAAAAGGCAATAGATGTCGTATCTCTTCTACTTGATCTATGCACGTTAGTTTAAGGGCATCTCAATCATTATAATCACGTCTGCATGTTTTCTTACGCTGATTCGTCTCAATTGAATGGATCTGAAGGAGTACTCGAGACACTCAAACACTGAGAATCACAGACAACAGCAACAACAACATCGTACTTAAAGAGTGAACCACACTAAGTGCGCAAGAGCCGGGCTGAAAGAGTGAACCCACCAAGTGCTCTCACATCAATTTCATCCCGTTCAACCTCAGGCCACGTTTACAAAGCACCCGCAAGACACTATTAATTTACTCTTATTTAACAAAAGAACGTCTTTTTTTTCAAAAAAAAAAAAATATATTGATTACAGATATCACAGGGGAAATAAAAGAAGCCAAGATCTAGGGATATAAAAGAAACCAACTGTCCGAATAAAAAATTTCAGGTCGAATTTTCTTAGGTTTTGGTTCGTAAATAAAACAATGGATTTCTGATGGTTCAGTTTCGTTTTTGAATCATAAAGTTGACCGGAAACACATAGCTGAATATGCTTCAAAACCAAAATAATCGAAGTAAAATGCTAAGCACGTTGACGAACATAGAAAAAGGAACCATAACTTTCTTGCAGGCTTGTGCAATTTTCGACCCTCCATATGCCGTCGTCTCCATTGTCGCCTTTGATCCCATCGAATATGCCGTCGTCTCCATCGTGGCCTTCAATCCCGATGGATTCGCCGGTGTCGTGGCCTCTACCGGCATCCTTGTTGACACCTAAAAATTTTAATTAGGTTTAATTAGGTCTTAATTTCTTTTAGATAACAAAAAACCAAATAAATAGCAAAAACAACAAAAAATAGTAAAAACAAAAGAAAAGAAAAACAAAAGCCCCCCCCCCCATTTTCTTCACGTGGGCTTGTGCGGCTTGGCCCCACCCTCCTTCTTCTTCCCTCTTCTTCTTCCTCGCTCCATCTTTCTCCGCCTTTGTAGTTCACGCGCGGTGGCCGGCGACGCGCGGGGACGGCCTATGGCCGAGGGGGAGTAGGCCGACGTCGGCCGGAGAGGATAAGATCAAGCGCCATTAATGCCGAGCGAGCTTCGCTAGAAAGCTCGATGGGACACCGGTTCGGCCGAGCGGAACCGGTGGGTAAGCCGAGGCGGCGACGAACCCCTCCGTCAACCGGAGTTCCTTCGCGTATAAATAGGTGGCCGCAAGCATCGTCGGAGGGTGTGGCAAGCTCGGAGATCCTTCACTGAGAGACATCGGGAAGGGTTGAAGGGCGAGCGCAGGAGAGAGCTCGAGTCGCGAGCTCAGCCCACCTTCCACCGAGAGACTTCGGGGAAGGCCGGCGGCGAGTGACTTCGAGAAGGTCAGATTCGGCCGGTGGAGGCTCGGATCTGGCCTGAGTGAGGAGGAATCGAGGCCGAAGAAGGTCCGACCGAGATTTACGCCTCAGATCTGTTTTTTTTTTGCTGCTGTTGTTGCCGCCGAACGCTGTGCCGCCGCCGTCCGCCTCGACCGAGATCCCGACGCCGTTGCTGCGACCGATTCGCCCAAAGCCGCACCAGATCTAAGAGTAGAGGGGCCGTCGTCTCTGCTGCTGTCCCCCGCCCGACGACGTGCCGCGACTGACCCGCCAAGGTTGCACCAGATCTGGAAATTGCAGGGACGCCGTCGCCAATCCGCCGCCCGTAATCGCAGCCCTTTGTCGCCCACCACTGTATCCGCCGCCTCCGATCGCATAGTCGCCGTCACAGCCCCCTCTTAACCGTGCCGCCGCCGGCCACACCAGCACAGACCCATCCTCACTCATCCTCACCGGAACCGTTTTGTTGCCGCCGTCGGTCGTGTCGTCGCCGCCGTTGTGGCCGCCGTCTAGCCCACCGTCGCCGCCGTCGCTGTCGTCGCCAGTCACGCTTCTCCCCCTCACCAGGCGCAGCGAGTGAGCGAAGGAGAAAGGAGGCCGGGAACCGGGTCGGCTCGCTGGTCCGTCCGACCCGGTTTCCAGTTTCGGGTAGGGTTTCCAGGGTCGGACCGGGTAGGGTTCCGCTAGGAACCAGGGTCGCCGGGCCGGGCGGGCGTCCCCAAACGCCCGGCCACGGCGTCGTTTCTAAAATAAAAGTCGGGCCGCTACGCGGGCCCGTCTGCGTTTTAAGGTTGACTGGGTCGGAACCAACCCGCGGATCCAACCCGAGTCGGTTTTATTTTATTATCTTAATATATTATATATAAAAAAAATCAAAAAAATCAAAAAGTGTTTTATTTTCAAAAAATATTAAAAAAATGTTTTAATTTCCAGAAAATCAAAAAATATTTAAAAATATTAAAAATATTTTATTTTCAGAAAATCAAAAAATTCAAAAATATTCCATATTTTCCAAAAAATGCCAAAAATCCAAAAAAATCCAAAATTTCATGAAAAGGCCAAAAATTCAGAAAAAGCCAAAAGACTTGTATTTTTCCAAAAAAAATACCAAAATACCAAAAAAATCCCTTTTATGTCCAAAAAATGAGAAAAATACTCAAAAATGTTTTCCTCCCAAAAATGCATGGAAAATCTCTCAAAAATCCAAAAAGCCTTAGGGTTTAAACAAGATTAGTTACCGAAAGGGCATTAGTGATTAACTAGTGTAATCAAGTCCCCGATCCTAATTTCTCTCGGTTGCGCGAGAGTGAGTATTTCTCCCGATACTTCACTTGGATTTCTAATCAACCCACCCCAAATCGATTAGTGGCGACTCCATTTTAAAAATTGATTTATAGGTTAAAAACTCAAACTATTAAAGTCGTGAATTGGTGGACTTGGGAGAGTCCGGGCTTAATAAATTTAGCCGAGCCATTAGCCTCCTTAGGTGCTCGTACCCGATTGCGGGCCCCGAGAAAAAAGAGATCGCGACAGCTTGGCGACTCCGCTGGGGACTTTGAAGACTTAGGCCATTTTTATCTTTGTTTAAATGCTTTGCTGACTTGGTTTTTTTTCTTTTGTGCAGGATAATAGCTTAAAGTTTTTTTTATTCTGTTAAAATAAAATGTTTTTGTGATTATAAACTGTTGTGCATGATTTACTGTTTTAAACACTACACATGGCACACACAACCCGGCCGCCGGACCTGGGCCGCCATAGGATTTATAGGATGGTGTTAAGAAAGATACGACCTCGAACGCGAGACTGCGATGTAGAGGTTGCCTTTCTTTTCCCGAATTTCTTAACAGAGGTTAGGAGGGTATGCGCTAACGCGAGACTGCGACGGGCGGATATCCTTTTAATCTCACCAATCCTTCTCGTTAGAAATCGAGCCGCACGTCCCATGCGCATGTCTTTGTGCTTGCCATTTTTCTTTAAAAGCAAAGTGATTTCTTTTCAATTACTCGATCTTTTTATTTGGCCCATGGCAATTTAGGATAAGCTTTTCAAAGTCCCGAGTTTATATGCGATGGGAAAGACGATATCC